>NC_080191.1:63046071-63347410 GCF_030028045.1 Hippopotamus amphibius kiboko
CGAAGACCTTTATGAGCAAGTCTTAGAGTCTTATTACAGATTGAATTGTGTCCCCCCAAAAGATATATTGAAGCCTTAACTCCCAAATCTTAGAATGTACATCCATTTGGAAATAGAATTGTTGTAAATCTAATTAAAGATGAGGTCATGTGGGAGTAGGATGAGTCCCTGGTTCAATATGAATGATGTCCTTACAGCCATGGGAAGAAAGAGACACAGAGAGATCACCATGTGAAGATGGAGGACTGGAGAGTCAAATCTAAAAGCTAAGAAACCTCAAAGATTGCTGTCAAATCACCAGAAGCTAGGGAGAGGCATTTAAGTTTCCCCTACAGGTTTCAGAGGGAGCATAGCCCTACAAACACCTTGACTTTAGACTTCTAGCATCCAGAATTATGACAATAAATTTCCATTGTTTTATCTTATTTATTTTTTTAAAGAGATTTTATTTTATTTTATTTTTTACTTTATTATTTATTTATGGCTGCATTGGGTTTTTGTTGCTGTACGTGAGCTTTCTCTAGTTGTGGTGAGTGGGGGCTACTCTTCGTTGATGTGCAGGCTTCTCAGTGTGGTGGCTTCTCTTGTTGCGGAGCACGGGCTCTAGGCACATGGGCTCAGTAGTTGTGGTTCTCAGGCTCTAGAGCGCAGGCTCAGTAGTTGTGGCACATGGGCTTAGTTGCTCCACGGCATGTGGGATCTTCCCAGACCAGTGATGGAACCTGCGTCCCCTGAGTTATGAAGGCAGATTCTTAACACTGTGCCACCAGGGAAGTCCCAATTTCTGCTGTTTTAATTCACCCAGTTTGTGGCATTTTCTTACCGTAGCCCTAGGAAACTAATAACTGCTAATTCTTTTACTGAGTTTAGAAAGTCTGACTCACTTGCATCTGGCTCTATGGGGTCTGAAGGTAGTATGTGCAGGGGGTCAGCCAGAACACAGAGCTTGGTTAGCTGCTAACTGCAGAGTGGAAGGTGGCCGGGCTTTCTCTTGGAAATGTTCCTCCCTCCCAGCCAGTCCTTCCAGTTTCAGGTGTGTGTGATCCCAATTAACAGTTTAATACTTCATCAAGTTATCCACCTGAGACCCTTTAACTTGATTAGCCCTGACTTTGGGTCACAAAATGCTAGATCTTTTTCCATTTATTTACACATTATCTAGAAATGTCTATCTCCTTCCAACTTTTAACAACTCCACTTTCTTGAGAATAATTTTCTACTACCAACATATTTGCTAATATATTGAACAATGTTTCTCAACGTCTGTTCCATGGACCATCAAAAGGTGGGATTTAGTGAAAGAATTCTGGGGCCAAATTCATCTACAAAATGGTGAACTAAACAAAGCTAAGCATGATTTTCCCTCCCTTCCTTCTTTATAAAACTTCTCATGGCTTTTAATATCTTCACAAGTGTAAGAAATCTTTAAGGGATAAGGCTAAGATAAGGCGAGTTTTAAAGCGTCTCCCAAAGTTATTTAGATAACTACACCTTTTATTTTGAAGGAACATCTGGAGGGCCAGTGTTTCCTAAACTATATTTTGAGCAATGCTGGCCAAATCATAGGATATTTGGAGCTGGAATACAATTCAGTGGTAATTTATCCCAATCTTGAGACTTTAAATTATCTAAAGTCACACAAATAAATAATGGCAGGCTTAAAGCTCAGGTCTTCTGAAGCCCAACATTGTCACTGTCAACTCTTCTGTACAACCTACACTTAAAAATAGAGCTCTTAAAATTATATACATTTATTGTGGCAAAGCAAAGGAATTAAGCCTGTAATATTCAAGTTTAAATTAAATATAAAACTGATGCTCTACTAGTCCCTAACCTATGGGTCAAATTCTCATAAGTACCATCTCATAAGGGACCCAATTTTTAATTCAGAGGTGCCTGAGCATTTTCTGCAGCCTGATTAAATTACAGCCCCAATTCCTATGTATACTGTTATTTTTCAAGTGTTCCTAATGCTATTGGATTTAATAAAATACTGATTACATAGTAAAAAACAAAACAAAACTGATGCTTTCTTTCTGTTATCTGAATAACACTCTCTAGAATTGTTAGCATTTCCTTTTTGATCAGAACTATGTCTGTTTTTCATGAGAGGAAAGTGTTACCACTAGATTTCGGCATTGTCTGTCCATGCAGAAGGCAATTCAGAAACAGATGGGGACCAGGAGGTCTACAAATGGGAGTCAGGAGAGTGGGGGAGTGGGAGATGGAGAAAGAGCCTTCCAAATGAATGATGTAGGAACAGCTGAGTCAAACCTGAGTTTATTAAAGTTTCTTGTTTCTGCCCTGAAATTTGGAAATATTAGCATTCTGCTTTCCCCTTGGGATTCACCCCAGCTTTTTCACAGACAAGGGAGGCGATGGCAAGCAGCCTTGCTCCACTGTCAGTCCCAGCGAGCCTGCATCTCCAGCCCTTGTGCTCTGTGTGCCTGCCAGAAAGCTGATAACTCCAAGAAGCTGATCTCATCTCAGGCACTTGGGAAAGAGTATGTGTCCTAGGACTGGGAAAATCTTTGTCAGCTCAGTCTATTGGGAAACATCAAAGATAACCATGACAGTCTTCTCAAATCATTTCCCTTCTGTCTTATCTTCCTGACCTGATACAAGAAAATCCATAAAACTTAAGGATTAAAAGGACTTTTGGAGAGGTCTAGGATTTAGTCCCTGGGCTTAAAACCATCAGTTCATGGACCATTTGAAGGACCATGGATGAGCTTCAAAGAGTCTGAGAATCCCTGAAGTGGTATGCAAAATTTTCTAGGTCCATTTTTCTGGGATAAGAGTCCATAGCTTTCATCAGATTCTCAGATAAGTTGATATCCCCCAAAAGTTTAAGAGCCACTGATCTAGCCTAACTTTCCTAGCTTAGATAGCGGAGAAAACTGAGTCTGTAAGAAGCAGAATGACTGTATTAATAAAATCATACAGTTTTTTTAGTAGAAGTTAGGCTTGTAGTACTCTTTCAGTCCAATTCAAAGGAAACATCTAGCATTAGATGAGTGACTTAAAAGATAACATTTCTTTGTATTTGGGCGTTCAAATTTTGAAGAGAATCTGGGTTCCGCATGGGGTTATCTGTCCTCAGATGAGGTTTTCAATAATTGTGAGACATTCACAAGTGAAAAGATAGAGTTACTCCCTCTGCTATGTTGTTCATAATTTTTTCTTTACTCCTCTGTGAAGCATCTATTTTTCCCCAGTTACTTAAAAGCAATTATAATGAGAAATAAAAATTGCAGGGTAGTCTCACTTTGTGTTGTGGCTTAGGTTCTGTACCAGTCAGAATCCAGTAGGAAATAATATAAGCACTATAGGCTTTTCAGCAGAGGGAATTTAATACAGAGAATCAGTCACATAGGTGATGAAAGAGCTCAGCCACCAAACAGGGGAAGGGAGGCATCCAAAGAATAGTAACAGCTGCACGCTGCTCCCTCTGTTGTGTCAGAGGGTTGGTGGAGAAGTGGTGTTTCCAGATCCTAAAATTGGGGCTTCCTGGAAGAATCTAGAACCATGGTGGGGGCTGTCTAGCGGGAGCTGCCACCACAGAGGAGACATAGCCATTGCTAGTGGCACCACCAGAGACAGAGGGGCAGGGGAGGGAGGGAGGCTCTGCGTTCACTCTGCCAGCACTCCAGTCTTCTGCCAGGGCCTCCCAATGGCCAAACCTTCCTGGAAGGCAAAGGGCAGGAGACCCTGGGACCTGTAGTTCCCAATATACAGAACACAGTAGGAGATGGGAGTAAGATGGACCTGTGAGCAAAAAAGTAGTCGCCTGGCATATATTCTAAAACTAACAGGAAAAGCTAGGTTGTGAAGAGGCTAACGCCCTCAGGAAAATGCCACTTTGGAGATGAGCTCACATCCCTTATAAAGTTTAACATACCTAGTTTTACCTTTGGTGCTGGAACAGAAAATTCTTTTTTTTTTTTTTTTGGATTGAGCAATAGATGACATATTTGGCTTTGAAGTGGGGTCATCTTGTATGAAAATATGAATATTTCAAGGCCAAAATCACTCATCTCAGTGACATTGTCATACCTTGAGAAGTTTACAGAAACTGAGAAGAAGAACAGGGGTAAAAGTAGTTCCACACCTGCCATTTCACACTTACTCAGAAATCTCAGTCATCCTCTCTCTGTCTGACTCTCTTGGTAGATACAGATACACAGCAAAATTGGTGGGGGAATTACCTACACTACATAATTGATAATTCTCTCACCATCCTTCTTCCTTTCATTCTTTCTCTTTTTCCAGAGACCATACGCTTGGAACTCATGTAAGTTAAATGTTCCTATAATGCTGCTTAATGCCACTGAATTCTGCTGTGTAATAAGTATTCTGCTTAGGGAAGAAAATAAAAAATCAGTGAGACATGGTTCCTGAACGTAATGGGTTTGTTTGGAATCAGTAGAGTTTATGCAGACAACTGAAAAAATTCAAAAAGAGAAGACTATGCAAGGCCAGTTAACTTTGTGTGGTAGACTATTCTTTTGGGGGGAGGGGATATTTTAAGGAATTCATAAATTGAAGTGTGTTGATACCTAATAACACAGACCTAGTGATACATCAAGGAACCAAATACCAAATACAAAGCAATATTCAGGTAAAGACTGATAATTTTAATGACTCCTCACCCACACAGATGCCACCCATGATTTATTCTTAAACTCTTGCTCATCAACTGGTAAATTAATGTATTAGGGGCATGGGAGGATGTTACTTTGACAAAGTCAGGGGGTATCAACCAGGAGCCTTCCCTGGGTTGACAAACTGTGATGGTCAGAAGCAATTCAGAAGCATCATTAGACATTGTCCATGAAGAAGCCTTTGACTCAGACCTTAACTGTGATGACTGATATTGTGATTGTGGGAGCTGACAAAACGGGATTCAGCCAAGAACCAAGTAAATTGTTGGAGCCACTTCCAGAATAAGTTACATCACTGATTACTTAACTTCTTTGAACGCAGTTTACTTGTGAAAAAGTAGGAAATAGAAATCCTTTACAGGCTTCATGTGAGGGTTAAAAGAGCTAATATTTTAAAGCTTAAGGAAAAGAAATACAGTGCCTGGCACATAATAGGTACTCAAGAATAATAGTAATTCATTTTACTCTCATTATTACTGACTGTATACTATGTTACATTATAATACTGACAGGAGCAAGGAGAGACATCACTTATCAGGAGGATACATCTTCTTTGGGAGCCTAATCAAATACATTTTTGTGTGTTGATTAGATGCATGATTAGGAAAAGCAAGTATTTTAACTCAGAATAAATGTATCTCCTTTCTCTTTATAGACATGAAAAGGAATAAGCTTCCTTATCACTTCTAACTTTGTTATAACTGTTATGTTTCCCACTCAGGTAAGTGTACTCGTATCAATAAATTTAGCCTGACTCAAGATTATAGTCTGTTCTCTTTGGTCTCAGGTTCATATCTGTCTATCATCTATCTACCTATCTATCATCTATCTATCTATCTATCTATCTATCTATCTATCTATCTATCATCTATCTATCTATCATCTATCTAATCTATCTACCTACCTCTCTCTCTCTCTGTATATGTATACATATGTATACACACACACACATATATACTAGTAAAAATTTGCAGTCTTTTGGTATGTAACCTATTTCCTTCTAGGGTCAAACTTTGTCTTTCCCTCTCTGGAATATGATGAGTTATGACCCTACTTATGGGTCTAATGGCAACAAGAGATAGTTACGGTGGGCTCTTGATAAGAATGGACACCCTTTGCAAGACATCTGCCCTAGGGGAGGCATTACTTGAGCTTCAAGCAAGGAATGGTTAGTCTCCTTAGACCTGGGAAGGCAAGTTACTTCCGCTGGCAGCTAGCCCTGTCTGAATGTTAAACACTCAACTAAGGGAGTGGTTAGAGTTGAAGCTGACTCAGGGTCAGGCAATAAAATAATCGACTGTCTTCTGTGATAGAGTACAGTTTCCAGCAAATCATGCTTTAAAAGTGGTGTTGCTGCACATACTTTATACTATCTTGCTGAGAAAGAGGCAAGTAATGGAAAATCAAACCCAAACAAACAAAACACCTTGGTCTTAAAGTCATTTCAAGGTGATAAGTGCTGCAGTATCCACTGAGCCTCCTTCTAGTTGGTCTTAGGACTTCTGTTGCCAGAATGCTATCTTTAGAATAATTTAACCACGAATACTCACATGGACCAAGTTCAAATGCAAAAGGCTAACTTACATTTATTGTACTGTATTCATTTTCACCACAAGCTTTAGAGCTTTAACCTTCTGTTAAATCCACTTATCTAAGCAGTTATTGACAATAGAACCATCCCTGAATTTTTCTCTTGTTTTGTATGTTCTTTGTGGTTTTATCTTCTCCCAAACCTGTATCCCTCTGGTTTCCACCCCAGCTGAGATGTTAGCAGACAACATGTAAACCAGAACTGCTTTTAGATATCTTCATTTTTTCTTTCCCAAGCAAAAAGAAAAAAAAAAAAGTTAACGGCCTCTTGGCTTTTATTGGAGTGTAATTGTCCCTTGTGTACCTCTCAAGTTTGGCTGCATTCTTATAGCATAGCAGCTACTTTCATTCTTCTTGTCTCCACTATTTTTTAAAAAAGTATATTTAAAAATGATTCACCCACTTTACAGACCCATCATTTTTGGAAAAGGAAAAGACTCACCGTTAGATTGTCTGGTTCCATCTTCCCACCTAGTGCCAGAGCTGTCTCTATAATGCATTTGCAAGCAATAATCTTGGTTCATTTAAAAGGTTTTAAGCACTAGCATTTGCAATATTCCCTTGGGGTGTGATACACAGAGTAAGAGGCCTCATGTAGGAACATTTTTTCCTTTCTCCATTATAGACATACTTTTCCCCCATACAAAAAGATTTAAGAATAGATACAGGAGTAATATGTTGACTTGGTTCCTATTTTAAGATTTTCATATTTTAGAAATTTTAATTGAATAAACTCCCTTCTATAAATTCTATCAGAATTAGAGCTTTTCTGCATTGCATATAGCTACCCTGCTTTTCTCTCTCTTTGCTTTTTAAATTTTTTTATTTAATATCTGTCGAACCAAGGTAGGTACTAAAATTCAATGATATCTAATAGTATGTATTATTTTTTACTTATTTACATAAATGTTGCCCTACAGTTAGATGACACCCTTGATTTTAATTCTTTCTCTGTAATGTGTTGGCTCTTCTAGGACTATCCTAAGCCTCTCCTTCAAGATTCAGCCTGATATCTGTGTCCTTTATGAAGTTTTCCCTTGCTAATCAGACCTTTTTACTCTCTCCTTTGTCTGCATTTCTGATATCGTCCCTGACGTTGGCAGATTTGTGTTGTTATTTACAATTCACAACTTTGCTATAAAGTGGAAGATAACCAACTGTAATTTAGGAACTCGGTCTCGTCCCCCTCTGTCAGTGAGCTCAGACAGTAAGCCAACACGATAGGTGTGCTGCTGGGTAGGGGGATGAATTTTAAAATTCTATTTTCTTATGTTTTTTCTTACAATTTGATCACTTTTTTGTGACTATGGCTTAAAAAGACTTTAATAATCTAATTGTTCATCTAGTTTAATATACTTAGATTTATAGTTTTAAAATACTTGAGGTGTTGTGACTCCATGGTTTGACATCCCATCTGGTAAAGCCACAGGTTTTCTCTGTAAGGAATTTTCAATTTGACACATGATTTTCTTAATTATTGGATATAAATTTAGTTATGTACCATGTTAAACTTGAGCACAAAAATTGCAGAATGCAATTAACTAGCTGCTGAGCTAAATTTCCACTGATTGTGGAAAACGTATCCAGACTGTTCCAAGAAAATCCAGTTAAATTCAGTGACTTTTCGTTGAAAATCAGGATTTTGTTCTTAGCTACATTGCAAATTCACCGGCTCTATTAGGCTGTTCTTTCCTGCTTGCTGTCTCATGGAGCAATATGTTTGTGTGTGTAGGTGTGTGTTTAGGTGTGTAGGGGTGTGTTTGTGTTGGTGTGGGTAGGTGTGTATTTATGTGGGTAGGTGTGTGTGTGTGTGTGTGTGTGTGTTGGGAAAGAACTCACTTCTGTGACCAGCCACACACCAGGGATGCAGAGCGCTTGCTTTTGTCTGGTCTCACTGGCTGTACATTTGCGTGGTGTCTGTGTTTGCTTTTCTGCTCTTACTTACCACTTGTGTCACTATCTGCTAGGATCCCCTGTGTGGATGACGGTTTTCAAAGCAGGCTCCATCAGGGGGTCATTAGGTGGCCTTGGGTTTCCTTGGGGACCTCTGCATGGTTTCCTGGCATGGGTTAACTCCCAGAGACCCAGCGTTCCTGATCCTCCAGCCTTCCCAGTGAGGCCACCCCCCACTCTGCTGAGGGGATTGCTGGTGGGTCGACTCATCCTCCCAGTTAATTTTGGGCCCACAAGCAGTGTATAGACTTCCCACCCCAAACTTGACTGTTGGAAAAACTTTGGGGGTGTATTTTAGAATATACGTCCCTGGTTCCTTGGAGACCCAAACGTCATAGGAGACACACTTGCACCTACTTCCCTGAAGCTCCTCCCTCCCACCCAGCTTCAGAAGTGGGGAGTGGAGGTGATTAATTGGTAACAGGGACAAGTGCTTTATGATTTCTCTGGCACTCTTCTCCTAAAATGTCCCTACCTCTTCTCCCATCTGTTTTGTATCTCCTTCTCTGACAGCAGGGGAGAAATCCCTGTTTAATGGTTTTCTTGATTCTCCAGTTGCTTTTCCTGCCTCACAGTTGTCACTGTGTCCTAGGAAACCAGCATTTTAGAATGTAGTCTTTACCAGGACTTCTCTGATGGCGCAGTGGTTAAGAATCCATCATCTGCCAATGCAGGGGACACAGCTTCGATCCCTGGTCCGGGAAGATCCCACATGCTGTGGAGCAACTAAGCCTGTGTACCACAACTACTGAGCCTGCACTCTAGAGCCTGCGTGCCGCAACTACTGAAGCCCGTGCCCCTAGGAGCACGGGCTTCTCCACAACAAGAGAAGCCACCGCAATGAGGAGCCTAGAATTTGCAGAAGTTATGAGTGATCCTGGCTTAAGTATTTGTGATTATGGATTTCTATAGCTAAACTTAGAATAAAAAAGATGGCAAACCAGATCAACCTGTGCAAAATTCATTTCCATGAAGTGCTTTTGTGGGCTTGGCCATCAAGATCTGGAAACACAAGGCAGTAATTGGGAATAGAGAGAGGTTAAGGTCTTGTTTGTATAACATCTGCGTCCCCCAGCCCTTTGTGGTCGAGAGGACCATTCCTGCATTTGGCTCCATGGAGAAAGGAGTCAGTCCTGCGCCTTCTGATCTTGTTTCCCTGTCCACTGCTTTCAGCAGGGCTGATGAGCAAGTTCCTGTCCAATCTCCCATCCACTCCTAGTTATCAGGGTGGAGAAGCTAGACTAGGAATTGCCAGGAATGGCCTCTTAGCCATGAGAGTCCACAGGAGAGAGGACATGGGCTGGGAGCAGTTGTTTAAAGAGAACTGGTCCAGGTGGACTGGTGGGCCTTCAGAGATGCGGACTGGAGAAGCATATCTGGAACCTTTGGCTGAATTTAAATGAGCCCTGGACTATAATGCAGCTTTTCCAAAGATGAAGCTGAGAAAACATCAGCCTTTCCCTGTTGTCTGTACGGCAGTTTGGATGGTGGTAGGAAGCCCTAGGGCAAAGATAGTGTGTGGGCACATTGAGCTCCCGGCCAAATTAAGCTTGACTGCAGCACAGGATGCTGCCATGCACACCAGCTGCCTGGCAGCATTCACAGAGTCGCCACCACCCAGGCTTCATCTCCAGTCTTGACCTTACTTCCTCTGACACTTGACCTCCTGGTGCTATTTTTTTCTTGCCTAGGCTTAGTTCTTCTAGCTTGCAATTTCTTTGGCTCCTTTTTCAGTTTTTGACGTTTGGCTCATTCTTCCTGGCAAATTTATTTCCAAAGACCTATCCTTTGGGGATGGTAAGGGCGTGGATAATATGAGAAGAGGATCTGAACAGGTCCAGGAGGTACTTTACTTACTTTACTATGAGGATATCATTGATTTTCCAGTTATAAAGAATTGGTAGTAACACCAGCCTTACATAGCTGTATATAAATATGGTTGCTTCTGTTGTCTTTTGTATTATTTGCTTAAATATCAAACACTGTATGTGAAGAGCATTCACAATGCCTTAGCACTGCCTGGTGTGCATCTAGTTTCAGAATATCTGCCACAGTGTGTGCTGTGTGTTACTGCTCAGGGGTTGAGGACCGGCCACCTGCTTGCTAACACCCCTGGGTACTTGGGATAGAGAAGAACTGTCACATTTTATTATTTGTACCTTTTTGGACCTTACACCAGTGGTGTTCCTCTCAGTGCAAGTCTCGGCTTCTGAGACTCTTTTTCTTGAAAACTTTGGGGCTTTAAAAAGAATTTCCTTAATCAACTGGGCTCAGCTGCTCCCTCTCCCAGTTCTTACTGTGGATGACCTCCTCGTGGACAACTTACACACACATTTTACCTCTGCAAATCTGCTTTCATTCTGAGTTTTTGCTTTTCTGCCCTGGCATGCATTTTGTTCTATAATCTTACAGTAACAGGGAAGAATAAGTCTGCCTCAGGCAGTTGGAATGACCACAGGGCCAAAACAAAGGGGCTTTTTGTTTTGTTGTTATGGCAAGTTCAAGATTTCACTAGTTGGTCTAGGAATAAATTCTAAATATTTAAATATTTTAGAAGTTTAAATCCATTTTCCATTTTATCTTTTCAAAAATTACTTCAATCAGACTATTCCAGATATGACCTTTAAAAAACTTTCCTGCTCTCAACACTTGCTCCTCCCTAGAAAGAAGAGCCAAGGATTTAATGTCAGTAATTTTAATCTATTGCTCTATAGTTTGATTGCATTTTGACTGAAACTCATTTGCTTTAAGGTATTAACATCATTGGTGTATGTCTGTTAGGACTTTCACACTAATTAAAAAAGTAAAAGGTTTTATTTTTCCCCTTAAACAATTTTAGGTGTCAGCTAGATGAGGAGAGAAAATGTAGACACCACCTCAAGGTTACAATTGATTTGGTGCTTGAAGGGTAACTGGGTGGGGATTGAGATGGAAAAGGATAAGGGACACAGGAGATGGCCAGGGCATCTCCCAGAGTGTTCCCTACACCCTCCAGTGCGAGGAGGTCACTGATTCAGTGGAGGATATTGGGAGTCTTTAATTTGTCACCAGATTCTTTCAGAACTGAGAACTACTGGGCTGTGGGTAGCAAAAACCCCATGTTAGAATTTTTTCTCCAACATACAATTTTTCAGGTAGGCCATCTTTATGGGTCAAATTGTGTAAACCCCCTCCCCCAATGATGAGGCCCTAACCCCCTTGCCCTGGCACCTCTGAATACAACCTTACTTGAAATTAAGGTTTTTGCATACATAATCAAGTTAAGATGAGGTCATACTGGATTAGGGTCTGCCGCAATCGGGAATTTTGGACACAAAGACCCACAAGGAGAATGCCATGCGGTAGTGGAGGCAGAGATGAGACTGGTGATTCTACAAGCCAAGGAGCTTGTAGTTTCTGAATGTCTCCACCTGCTCTTTGTTTGAATACATTACAAATTCTTTCTTACTTTCCTAACCTGAATGCACCACCTTTCCCAACTTTTTCTCTCTCCAGGATGGTCAGAGTCATATTTTGTAATTTCTACTAGGTCTGATATTATTTAGTTTGTTAAAAAATATTTTCATATTCACACCACTCTCCCTTCAATTTGCCATCCTGAAATGCACTCCCATGACAGGAAAACAAGGCCCAACTCAGGAAGGAAGCGTTGGACCCGCAGGGGAACACTGGAAGTGCTTTGCTAATGATGGCACTGTTACCACGAACATGCTTTCCCAGCGAAAAAATGAATTCAAGAGAAACGAAATATGAAACTGTCCTTAAATAATTCGTACATGACCTAACTGAAAAAAAGCTATTACATTACAGCATGTGCTACAGATTTTAAACTAAACTTTTGTCTTCCACAGGCATGGATATTCTAGAAAATATAAAAGAGAAGATCTTTAAAATGTTCTACCCTGATGTAAGAATTTATAGACAAATTATAGAATATTTCAATCTTTAGCTTTTATTGTACTATAAAATTAAATTGATGTGGTCTCTTAAAAAGTCTAAATTTAGTGTTTTATTGACTGTCAATTTTGGGAGGTGGAGTAAGTGGTTGTGGTGGGATTTCTGGGTTTCTAAACTTGGTCCTTCAGTTTCATATTATATCTATATCCTCATGCCAACTAAAGTTCCCATCTGTTTCACAAAACATTGAAAGACATTTAAATAGCATTCGTAAGTACATCTTTGAATGAAGAAGATTTTTCTCCTTTTTTTTTATCCATGTGAATCCTTGGTTGAGCTCTCTTCTCACTTCAGTCTTGCTGTTTCTGTTTTGTTTCAGCAAAATGCATGCAGCACGTTCTTGTTTGCAGTAAAAAGTTGTCGTATGGATGTTTTGACTGTCTCCATGACATGCAAGTGGACAAGGATTTTAAAAAATGTTCTTGGCCCTAAAACAAACCATATTTATTTACACATCTAGGTAACCAGACCTCCTCTTAAACTTTATCACTTGTTCTTCTTCTAGCTGGAAAAAGAATATTTTTGTACTTTTATGAGAGATTGACAAAACGCCTGCTAGCTCTCTGACCTCCTGCTAAATACCACTGTGGAATTTTACCTGCTTCATAGCTTTTTAGCTGTTAACAGTGCTTTGGCCGAAGGCTACTCCAGGGCTGCCTACAGTCATTGGACAGAATTTGGACCAAGGAGGGCCTTCAGATTTCCACACAGCGAAATCCTCTGTGGGATCTCTAAGGGCCACACTGCCCCTTTGGAGTAGCAGAAAGAGGAAAATGCAGGGGGTTAGTGTCACAGTAAATGATCTTGTCATATATGCCTGAAGGTCTGAGCTAGTTGTGCAGATTTGGGAGCCATTTGTGTAGAGATGATAGTTGAAGGTTTCTAAAAAGAAGAGTTCAAAAAAAAAAAAAAAAAAAAAAACCTTAAGAAACTCTGGGGAGAAGGAAATAGGGCCAGAGAGGTGAATGGTGATAATGACTGGACACCAGGTCTCCTGCTGAAAGACCAGTTTTAGTGTGTGTAGGAAAATAAGCCTGATTTTCAAGGGATGAAGAAACAAGTGAGTGGGGAGATGCAAACAAGGGTACAGATGGCTTCTTGGGCAGGTGGGTGGGTGAAGAGTGGAAGCAGGATGGAAGAGCCAGTGCAGGTTAGCCAGGGGCAGACAGTTTTTCCCCAGACTAAGAAGGTTCTTGGTAGCCTTGTGTGTAGAAGCAGAGGAGAGATCAATGATGCAAAGGAACTGAACAAGGTCAAAGGGAGGCTGTTTTGAGTAGGGAAAAGGGCATAGGATTTAGACCCTGACAGTGCTTGCTAGAATCCCAGAACTGTACCATTTTGGGCAAGTTAATCGATCCTCTGAGTCAGTTTCTTCATCAGTAAAATGGAGGTGAAACATAGTAAAATAGACTGATCCTAATATACAGGGTCATGAGGAGACATGGAGAGATTTTAGAGCTTGTCTAATTAGTTTTACAAGCAAAGAAACAAGACACGGAGGACTAGATTGACTTGCTTACTATTACGCAAATAGAGCACTAGAATCTGCACCCAGAATTTCTGATTCTTAGTCCTCTTCTCTATGGTTGCAGTGTTGACAGATAGGAGAAACCTACAAGATGAATATTACCAATAAAGTTCTATGCTGGCCTAAATTGTGTGAGTTTAGGAAGGTGGAGAGGACAGCTGGCTTGGGTCCACTTCCTATGGGAAAGACTCAGGGGATTTCAGTTCCACAAGTGCACTATGAGTCAACAGCACGAGCCATTGCTGAGAAGGGTGATGTGGGCACAGCCCTTACCACCACCAGGGATGCCCACACGGACGGGGTCAGGCCGCTCCAGAGGGCTCTGTCCAAAGGGTGCTTCTGCAAAGAGGACCGATGTGAAACCAAAGATTGGGGAGGAGGGGGCTGAGATGGAGATTTTCTTTGGAGAAGAGTCTTAGGTATAAAACCATAATGTTTTACAAAAACTCTCCTGGAAAAGAAGTAAACTTGTAGCTTCACAGAGATCTATCTGGGACCTTGGAAGGGAAGCTTTGGAACAAAGCAGATTTGGGCTGAAATTGAGGAAGAACTAAGCATTTTAGTTAGTAAAACATGCATGAAGTTACTTCCCTGTGACACAGTGCTTGTGGGAAGATGAGTAAGCATTATCAGGGCTTGTGTAGGGGGTCACTTTTTGTTTTTACCGATAAACTTTAGAATAGTTTTAGACTTACCTAAAAGCTGCAGAAATAGTAGAGGACTCGCAGAAACCCCACTCACGTTTCTAGCGACAACTCCAAAAGAGGAAAGATCTATCCAAGACGGAAAGAGTGAAAACTGTCTCAGAGAGAAAAAGGTAAAAGCAGCCCTGTTGTTCATTAGGCTGGGAGGACAGACCCACATAAGTCAGCTGCAAAATTAACAGGAGACATAGTTTCTCCCAAGGTCCTTCAACAGCTGTCATGTGCTGTTGTGACCCTGTCTTTGAGTGACTGCCTTTTATGAGGGATGCCCCCAGACCTGCTTTTTATACCCATCTATTACTGGGGATATTTGATTGCTCAGCCGACCTCGCTTCATGACCACATCCAGTCCTTAGTTACCCATTTTCCCTAATCTTGTCACAGAAATGGCAACTGGCCCAGAACTGGTCCCTGCTTCCCTTAGGTTCTCTTTTCACAGAAGTCAAGCTTTAGAAAATACTTCTCTCTTCCCTTCCTCTTCTTGAGCAGTGCTGGTGTTCTGTGGTAGCTCTGGAGCACCCTCCCTTGCTGCATCTAGTCAATAAATCTGAATTTGTCAGACCACAGGCTGGTCTCTGGTGGTCTTTGCCTGCTGAGGCTTTAACAACTTGTCCAATAGGAGGTCTGGTGGCATCTGCAGTACCTTTTCGGGATTTGAAGCTGATTTGTGCATGAGGGGATTGGAACGGCCTATTTGATGTGATTCTGGGGGCAGTAGATGAGCGAGATAGCAAGCAGCCTTCTGGAGTTTCCGAAGCGGGTGGTTTGCTTGGTATAAATGGAGCAAAAAGGCTCTTCTTTACTAGCTTAATATTTTTAGATATTACTTCTGTTTTGGTCAGAGGACAATTAGTGATGGCCATAACCCTAATAGCCCCCTCTATTTCTGTCAATTCCATTGATTGAGCAAGTGGAATGTACTGGGCAGTGTGCTAAATCCTTCCAGACATTATTTCTGGGATATCCTCACAGCATTCCAGTTTTCCGATAGGGAAACTGAGGATCTGAGAGGTTAAGTCCCTTCTGCTGAGTCATAAGTAGCATAGTTTGTATTTGAACTAAGGAGCTGGGTGATTCTGTGTACTCTTAGCTATTGTTAAGCTGCTTCTTTACAGGTTTTCAGTACCTCCCAGTATGGCAGGTCTCAATTGTGTGTTCTCTCTACCTCACCCCCCCCCATCCCTGCCAGAATTATATTTCAAAAAATATTCTCATTTTTCTTAATTGCAAACTAGATCATTAATAGACAGGGTACCTGCTTTTCCTGGATGTTCCCTGCACCATTGCAGAGGTAGCAGCCTCTGCCTTCTGTGCTCCAATTCTGGCTTTTTCCATGATCTTCTCTCATGTCTCCATACAGACCAGCGTCACCAAAGCAATCAACACCCCCAAGCTGACCTACTATCCCACTCAGATTGAAGTGTGTATTTAACATTATTGCAAGTTTTAATGAAGTCTTCTAAAATCTCCAACACCTTTTTGTAAATCTTTGCTTAATTAGGAGAACCAAGTGGTAGAATCTGCTTTGCTGATTTTGGGGTTCATTTCCTTGAAGAAACTTGAACTACCCTCAGTCTGGAAGATGTTGCTTGGGACACGGTACAAGTTGATTTTCAGGGTAATTCTTGTGGTTGTGATCCAGTGAAATGTTCTTTTAATGTTTGGGGGACACCCAAAGGGAACCAGAACTTTCTTCTTAGGAATCTTTCACTGACTTATGCTATTTCAATGGACCAGCCAGTAATTCCATGAGGACCAGAGCACTCCAGTGGCCCCTTCCCTACTCTTTCCTAAAACACTTTAGGAGCAAGTGCTTGCCAGAAATGTGAGTGCTAATGGACTCCTAAGGATACCAAGCCTTTCCTCAGATTTGGGTTCAGGTCACTTTATTGTTTGCCAAAGTCTTCACTGGTGACAGAGAGTCTCTGTTAACCTTTTCCCTTCTCTGGAATCAAGTGAAAGCTTAACTACCGAAGAAACAATTCTCCTGAGTAGAAATGACAGAACATTTCCATCAGGTAAGTAGAGAATTTGGAGGATGGGAAACTATAGCGGCAAGAGGCTTGAGATGGGAGATGGGAAATATTTGATAGTCTTTACAAGGCAATCTTGGATACTGGCAGGATGGCTTCATGAAGGATATGCAATGGGAAAATGCGATATTTATTATAATTGTGTTTGGAGCAATAAATGCTTTATAGGGAAAAATCCTGTTCTTTGCAGGAAGTTGTACTCCCTGACCTAAAAGTTCTTTTTTCCTTATCTAATTCATCTGATTAAATCAAGGCTTGTGACTTATGAGGAAATGTATCTAGAGATTACAGCTCCAGCAGAGGAAGGTCAAAAGAGAAAATATTACCTTAAAATATATTCCTTAGTAGGAAGCAGTAGAGTCCATAAATCAAACAACATACCCATGCAAGATTTGAAATCAGAAAAATCTAAAATAAAATCCCTACCTTGTTAGAATGGCCATCATCAAAAAATCTAGAAACAATAAATGTTGGAGAGGGTGTGGAAAGAAGTGAACTCTCCTGCACTGTTGGTAGGAATGTAAGTTGGTACAGCCACTATAGAAAACAGTTTGGAGGTTCCTTAAAAAACTAAAAATGGAACTACAATATGACCCAGTAATCCCACTCCTGGGCATATACCCTAAGAAAACGATAATCCAAAAAGAAACATGTACCATAATGTTCATTGCAGCACTATTTACAATAGCCAGGACATAGAAGCAACCTAAATGCCCATCAACAGAGGAATGGATAAAGAAGATGTGGCACATCTATACAATGGAATATTTCTCAGCCATAAAGAGGAATGAAATTGGGTCATTTGTAGAGATGTGGATAGACCTAGAGTCTGTCATACAGAGTGAAGTAAGCCAGAAAGAGAAAAACAAATACTGTATGCTAACTCATATATACGGAATCTAAAAAAAAAAAAAAAGAAAAGAAAAAGTACTGATGAACCCAGTGACAGGGCAAGAATAAGAATGCAGATGCAGAGAATGGACTGGAGGACATGGGGTTGGGGGGGCGGGGGGCGAAGGGGAAGCTGGGACAAAGTGAGAGAGTAGCATAGACATATTTACACTACCAACTGTAAAATAGATAGCTAGTGGGAAGTTGCTGTATAACAAAGGCAGATCAACTCGATGATGGGTGATGCCTTAGAGGGCCAGGACAAGGAGAGCGGGAGGGAGTTGCTGGAGGGAGGGGATATAGGGATATATATATAAATACAGCTGATTGACTTTGATGTACCTCAAAAACTGGTACAAGAACGTAAAGCAATTTTATTCCAATAAAGAGCTTAAAAAAAAATCCCTACCTTGTTTCTCTCTGTAATGTTGTGCAATTTACATAATCTCTCTGAGCATCAGTTTTCTTATCTACAAAAGTGAGACAACAATAATCTTATAGGGCTTTCATTAATAAAAGCCTTAATTTACATTTACAAAAGTTTATTTCATAACTAAAAGAACATAAGTAAGAGGTATATAGTGGACAAAAAAAGATAATTTTAATTATTATTATATAGGTCCTATAAATAAGAAGTGTCCCTAAAGTCAAAGAACAGGTAGATGAGAACAGAAAAATTAAACTCTAGGATGAAGAATTCCTTTAAAATATAAGGTATGCAAATGTAAAATAGATAGCTAGTGGGAAGCCTGCTGCATAGCACAGGGAGGTCATCAGCTCAGTGCTTTGTGACAACCTAGAGGGGTGGGATAGGGAGGGTGGCAGGGAGGCTAAAGAGGGATGGGTTAGGGGAATATATGCGTACATATAGTTGATTCACTTTGTTGTACAGCAGAAGCTAACACAACATTGTAAAGCAATTATACTCCAATAAAGATGAAAAAAAATAAAGTATGCTAAAATTCATGTTACAATGAGATGAACAGTAGTTTAAAGTAACAAAAGCCATTTTATGGGGAATGAAAAAATAGTTGGTGGCCCTTAGTTAGGGCCTCCACCCTGGCACTCCAGGGAGCAGCCTGAGTTTCCAAAGGGCAGTTTGGCCTTTCCCTTTGGCAGAGGGAACACTGGGAGGGATGAGTGGGGAGTTCATGAATGCACCTGGCTCTATAAACTCGTGTTTCTCTTCCCAGATGTTTTAAGAGTCTGGCAATCAGGAGCCTCTCTTTGGTTACTAGGAAGGCTTGCAGGAGTATTCTTAGAGTCCAGTTACAGGAATTTAGTTCCACTTACAATTAGTCAGTTGTTGCTCAACTGAGGGCAAATAAAGAAGGGTCTAATGACTCAGATGGTAGTAGCAATATAATTTAACTGTTTCACAGAGATCTTCACGATGTTGCACATTTTGCTCAGGTGATATTTGATCAGCGTACCAAATGGCCCAGATATGTGGGCCGTGTCCATGAGTCTATATCAAGACCCATTTTCCTTCCCTTTATTTTAAGACATAAATCCCCATTCCCACAAAAAAACTTCTTCACGGTCTCCAGGCCCAGGGATTTGATGATTTGTCTCCAAACTATATTCAAAATACACCTAAAGTCTCACTACAAACTTTCCCCAGTTCCTCTTGTTCTCACCAGTCTCTCCTTTCTTTGGACCCCGTAAGTTAGCACGGTTGGTAACTGTTGCATTTGGGCTATTTTTCTCTCCCTGACTGGATTGTAAATGTAAGAGCTGAGCTTACATCTCTTCCTTTTTTTGTGCTTCTTCCCATGGCGTAGATCTTTGGAGGCGCTCAATAAATGATTACTGATTATATGATTTGGGGCACAAATGTTAATATTATGGTATGCTGAAGCAAAATCAATTTATTTATTGAATTAGCACAAAAATAACATGCAAGGAAAGTATGAAAAATAGCAATTCTCTTTTAACTTACTTTGATTTTACTTGGATTTAATGGGATTGGTTTTTGATTCGTCCAGCACAAAAATAATCTGTTTTTCAAAAGTCTTGGTAAGAAAGGACTCCATCATTGTTCTTTTAAGTTTTTCCTTCAGATATGGATTATTTTGGGGGGTTGGTAGCAGCGCAAGCTCCTGCCCTTGTTCTTATTTTTTAATTACTTTACTCCAATAAGTACTGTTGATTGTTCTCAAAGAAATTCATGACTAGACTGTAATACATCCACTAGATGGCAGGCGATTGTTAGAGAAAGAAGAGGGAGAGCCTGAATTATTATTTTTGGGGATTGGTATATTTCCACTGAGCTATCTCAGTCAACAGGCCTTGCCAATAACTCCTTAGTGTCTATAAAGTTCTTCAGTGTTAGCTTTCCAGAGATTTTAAAAGCAATTGCAAAACAGTCCATGAAATATACCGGCCAGATATTTTTCCACTACCACATCTAACTCTAGTCTGACCTTTTATTCCCCCCAATTTTCTTAAACCATAAATGGTGTCCTGATCTGTCATGGGAATTAAACTAATTTATAATGAACTTAAATGCATTATTCAGAGAAATGAAGAAATTATACAAGTTCTTATATGAAACCTACAGGTTAAGGTTTATTTTGAATTATTACTTTTCAAAACAATAGAGTGAAATACAGTTTTGTCCCCAAGTGTCTAAGGGCTGTTTGAGACACCTTGGGAAACCTTGTCTTGTGATTGTCAGTACATACATTTGAACTGTGAAAGTTTGAGATGATCATGAACCCTGTCAGAGAGCTCTACATTTTACCTGTGTGCTCACCTCCCAGAGAAGTCAGAAAAGTGTGCCAGTGTTTGTATGTCTTGACAGGCCTGGTGAGATTCCCTGCACCCTAATTATGTGTATTTTCTTCTTTCTTGGCTACATTTTTCATATGTCAGTCTTCTAAGGATGTTAATAAGATTTGGAGAAAGCTCTAAAAGCTCTACCTGCATCTCTAAATTAAATGAAATGAATGAGACCAACTCAACTGTGCTGGCTCCCATAGTTTCTTTAGAGTCATGGAATTCCCCATTACTATGAATGACACTTGCAGTGAATTAACTAATTTACCATTTAATTTATGGCATTCAGACTATACCTTAGAATTTATATGTGTTACATTTAAAAAGCTGCTGAATAGATATGACTGTAAATGTGCTGATTACAAGGTTTATATTTGCCGTCACAATGTTAGCAACCACACCTGGTCTAGTCAGCTGAAAATGAAAGTCTCTAACAATAGCCGGATAAATAAGCCTTTTGAAATTTTAGGAAATTAATTTTGAAATTAAGAAAATTTGACACAACGACTCAACTCTCCTCTTCAGACGAATTTTGACTATCATAATAACAGAAATGAACAACACATGCACTGTGCACTTTTGTGATCCAAGTTTCTTTCTCTGCAGAGTTCTGAGTAACAAGTGAGGAGTGAAGTGCCTGGGGCTGAGGGTGCTACTTACCCGAGGGCAGCACCTATATTCTACCATCCTCATCTGTTAGGAATTTTTGATGGAAATGAAGAGACCAAAGCCCAGGATTATTGATTTGGCGTCCCCTAATCCCATCCAGCAAATTAATCACACTAATTGGTTATATTTTATGCATTTAATTTATACCTTTTCAATGTATAATGTATTTAAAAATTTCCCCAAACTTTGAGGATATTTTTTATCTAGTAGAATAAAACAAGTGTGATTGTAACTATTAGTGCCTTTGTGCATAGACTGACTAAAGAGGCTTTATTCTGGTAACCATCAAATCTGGCCTTTGGCAAAAACCTGTTAATTTAGCCTAAGGAGTCATTGGAGGAAACTACACTGAGTGAAAATTAATTAAGCAATTTGTTCTTTAGTAAATATTTACTTAGCATCCAATATTGCCAACACAAAATAGTTCCTTGAAAGACATGGAAGGCAATGAACTCAAAATTCTTGCGAGAATTTCCACCCTTGTCTTCAAGACTTTTTGACACCATTAGAAAGAATCTCACCATTAGATCAAGATGGCAGAGTAGGAAGATCCTGAGCTCACCTCCTCTCACAGGCAACCAAAACTACTTATAGAGCAACTATCTCTGAGAACAACCTGATGACTAGAAGAAAAGATTTTCCACAACTAAACATATAAAAAAGGAGCCACAGTGAAATGGGTAAGAGGGGCAGAGACGTGGTCTAGTCAGCACCCACACCCTGGGGGTAGTGACCCATATGCAGGAGGAAATAACAACCTCTGAGGTCCTCCTAAGAGTGAGGAGGCTAGTCCCCACATTGTGCTCTTCAGCCTGGGGGTCCTGCACCAGAAAGAGAAGCCCCCAAAGCATCTGACTTTGAACATTGGAAGGGCTTATGCTTGGGAGAGCCAAAGAGCTGTAGGAAACTGAGTCTCCACTCTTAAAGGGCAAAAACTCATTTGCTCTGAGTTACAGAGCAGAGCCAGGGAGTTTGAAAGGCACTGATGTTAGACATACTTGTTGACTTTGGACAGCCTCTTGCAGGGGAAGGAGGCAGCTGGGACCCTCAAGGGACTGAGACACTGGAGACAGTCATTTTTGTGATCTTGTTCTAAATACTCACACAGGTACTGGTGGGTGCCATTTTGGAATCCTCCCTCTGGTGTATTAGTGCTGAGGGCCTACCCCACCTACCAGCACACTTGTAGCAGTTACATGCCATTGTGCTACAGTTGGGCTGGGGGCCTGTATCACTCAACAGTGGTCATGTGACACTGAGACACTCAGCCAGCTGTGCTGGGGCTCTGCCTGCCAACCAGTGAGCCCCCAGTAGTCACATGCCACTTGGACTCAAAACCAGCTGTGCCAAGGTCTTTCCCTGCTCCTACAGCACACTTGCAGCAACAGAACAAAGCAGGGCCTTGCAGTCAGCCAGGCCAGGGGCAAGCCATGCATTCCAACATGCTGACAGCAGTTGAGACCTCCATAACAGAAAGGTGCATGCAGCCCACACAGAAAGACCCCTGAAACATCTGGTTCTGGTGGACATAAGGGAGTGTGCTCCTGTGCCCCATAGGACATGTCCTACATAAGGCCAATTCTCCAAGATGGGGAGATGTAATGAACCTATTTAATAATAATAATAATAATAAAAACCCACAGAGAAATAGGCAAAATGAGGAAGCAGAAGAATATGTTCTAAATGAAAGAGCAAGATGAAACCTCAGAGAAAGAACTAAACAAAATAGAGATAAACAATCTACCCAATAAAGAATTCAAGGTAATGATTGTAAAGATACTCACATAACTCTGGAGAAGAGTGGATGAACAGAGTAGAACTTCAACAAAGAACAAGAAACATATAAAAAAGATCCAATCAGAGCTGAATAATACAATAACTGAGATGGAAAATACACTAGAGGGAATCAGCAATAGATTAGATGATATAGAAGAACAGAACTGTAATCTGGAAGACAGAGCAGTGAAGATCATACAAGCTGAACAGAAAAAAAGGAAAAAAGAGTTAAGAAAATTGAGGATAGTTTAAGGAATCTCTTGGACAGCATCAAGCATATTAACATTTGTATTACAGGGATCCTAGAAAAAGACAGAGAAAGGGGCAGAGCATTTGTCTCAAAAAATAATAGCTGAAAACCTCCCGAACATGGGGAAGGAAATAGACATCCAGGTCCAGGAAGCACAGAGATTCCCAAACAGATTGAACCCAAAGAGATCCATAGCAAGACATATTATAATTAAAATGTCAAAAATTAAATATATATAGAAAATGTTAATAACAGCAAGAGAAAACCAACCAGTTTCATTCAGGGGAAGTCATATAAGACTTTTCAACAGAAACACTGCAGGCCAGAAGTGAGTGGCATGATACATTCAAAGAGATGAAATGAAAAAAAAGCTAAAACCCTACAATCAAGAATGCTCTACCTGGGCTTCCTAGATAGCGCAGTGGTTAAGAATCTGCCTGCCAATGCAGGGAACATGGGTTTGAGCCCTGCTCCAGGAAGATCCCACATGCTGCAGAGCAACTAAGCCCATGAGCCACAACTATTGAGCCTGCGCTTTAGAGCCAGTGAGCTGCAACTACTGAGCCCATGTACTGCAACTACTGAAGCCCATGTACCTAGAGCCCATGCTCCACAACAAAAGAAGCCACAACAATGAGGAGCCTGTGCACCACAACAAAGAGTAGCCCCCACTCATTGCAACTAAAGAAAGCCTGTGCACAGCAACAAAGACCCAACACAGCCAATAAATAAATAAATTAAAAAAAAAAAAAAAAGAATGCTCTACCTGGTAAGGTTATCATTCAGATTTAAAGGGGAGATAAAGAATTTTATAAACAATCAAAAGCCGAAGGAGTTCATCACCACTGAACCAGCCATTTAAGAAATGTTAAAGGGACCTCTCCAAGTGAAACAAAGGCCACAACTAGAAATAAGTAGAAATAAAATTATGAGAGAAACTATCTCACTGGTAATGGCAAATATATAATAAAGGTAGTGGATTAGCCACTTATAAAGCTAGAAGGAAGGTTAAAAGTAAAAAATAGTAAAATCCTCTATATTTACAATAAGTAGTTAAGGGATACATGAAATAAAAAGATATAAAATATGACACTGAAAACATAAAATGTGTCAGGGGGAGTAAAAATTTTGGACTTTTAGAATGTGTTCAAACTTAAGGGATCACCAAAGTAGACAGCTATATATGAACATCATGGTAACCACAAACAAAAACTTTCATAAATACATAAAAATAAAGAGGAAGTATCCAAACATATCACAAAAGATAGTCATCAGATCATGAGGGAAAAGAACAAGAGAAGAAGAAAGAAACAGAGAAGAACTACAAAAACAACCAGAAAACAACAAAATGGCAATAAGTACATACTTATCAATAATTCCTTCAAGTATAATTGGAATAAATGCTTTAATCAAAAGACATAGTAAGGCTGAATGGAAAGAAAAACAAGATCCATATATATGATGCTACAAGAGATTCACTTCTGATCTAAAGACATACACACACTGAAAGTGAGAATATGGAAAAAGATAGACCATGCAAATGGAAATGAAAAGAAAGCTGGGAAAGCAATACTTAGACGAAATAGATTTTAAAACAAAGACTGTAACAAGAGACAAAGAAGGACATTACATAATGATAAAAAGAGTAATCCAAGTAGAAGATATAACAATTGTAAACATATATGCACCCAATATAGGAGCACCTAAACACATAAAGCAAATATTAACTGATATAAAGGGAGAGATTGATAGTAACAAAGTAGGAAATTTAACAATCCACTTACATTAATGGACAGATAATCCAGACAGAAAATCAATGAGGAAACACCATCCTTAAATGACTTGTTAGATATAAATAGAACATTCCAAACTCAAACAGGAGATTACACATTTTTTAAGTGCACATGGAACATATTCCAGGATAGATCACATGCTAGGCCACAAAACAAGGCTCAGTAAATTTAAGAAGATTGAAATTATATCAAACATCTTTTCTGACCACAATACTGCGAGACTAGAAACAACTATGAGAAAAAACTGCAGAAGAAAAAGCCTAAAACCAAACAAACATGTGCAGGTTAAACAATATGCTACTAAACAACCAATGGGTCATTGAAGAAATCAAAGAGGAAAGCAAAAAGTATCTGGAGAAAAATGAAATCAGAAACACAATGACCCAAAATCTATAGAATGCAGCAAAAGCAGTTCTAAGAGGGACGTTTATAGTAATACAGGCATACCTCAGAAAAGAAGGAAAATTTCAAATAAACAACTTAACCTTAAACCTAAAAGAACAAGAAAAAGAATAAAGAAAACTCAAAGTTAGTAGAAGGAAAGAATAAAGATCAGAGCAGAAATAAAAGAGACTAAAAAAATCAGTAGAAAAGATCAATGAAACTCAGCAGGTTCTGTCAGAAGGTAAATAAAATTGATAAACCTTTAGCCAGACTCATCAAAGAAAGAAAGAAAGAAAGAAAGAAAGAAAGAAAGAAAGAAAGAAAGAAAGAAAGAAAGAAAAAATGGGGCCCACATTTAAAAAAATCAGAAGTGAAAAAAGAGAAGTTACAACTGATACCACAGAATACAAACCATCATAAGACATTACCACAAACAATTATACTCCAAAAAAATGAACATCCTAGAAGAAATGGATAAATTCCTAGAAATGTGCAAATTCCCAAGACTGAATCAGGAAGAAATAAAAAATATAAGCAAACTAATTACCAGTAATGAAATTGCATCAATAATTTAAAAATCCTTCCAACAAACAAAAGTCCAGGACCAGACGGCTTCACAGGTGAATTCTACCACACACTTAAAGAAGAGTTAACATATATCCTTCTCAATCTATTCCAAAAAATGGAAGAGAAAGAAACACTTCTGAACTCATTCTACAAGGCCAGCAACACCCTGATACCAAAACCGGACAAAGACACCATAAAAAAGAAAAATACAGACCAATATGACTAATGAACGCAGATGCAAAAATACTTGGCAAAATATTACCAAACCAAAGTCAACAATAAATGAAAAGGATCATACGCTGTGATCAAGTGGGATTTATCCAAGGGATGCAAGGATGGTTCAGTATCCACAGATAAATGCATGTGATGTACCACATTAACAAATTGAAGAATAAAAATAATAAGATCATCTTAATAGATGCAGAAAAAGCATGGGACAAAATTCAACATCCATTTATGATAAAAACTTTTCAGGAAGTGGATATACAGGGAACTTATCTTAACATAACAAAGGCCATATATGACAAGCCCACAGCTAGCATCAGACTCAATAGTGAAAAGCTGAAAGCATTTCCTCTAAGGTCAGGAACAAGACAAGGATGATCACTCTTACCACTTTTATTCAAAATATTGTTGGAAGTCTTAGCCATAGCAATCACACAAGGAAAAGAAATGAAAGGAATCCAAATTGAAAATGAAGACCTAAAACTGTTTGCAGATGACATGATACTCTATATAGAGAACCCTGAAGTCTCCACACAAAAGCTATTAGAACTAATGAATTAGTATAGTTGTGGGATACAAAATTAATATACAGTAATCTGTTGCATTTCTATACACTAACAACAAACTATTAGAAAGAGAAATTGAGAAAAGATCTTATTTACAATACCATCAAAAAGT
Source organism: Hippopotamus amphibius kiboko (assembly GCF_030028045.1). Classification (NCBI taxonomy): domain Eukaryota; kingdom Metazoa; phylum Chordata; class Mammalia; order Artiodactyla; family Hippopotamidae; genus Hippopotamus; species Hippopotamus amphibius. The sequence continues at coordinate 63,072,515 of NC_080191.1, forward strand.
TTAAAATACCTAGGAATAAATCTAACCAAGGAGGTGAAATATCTGTACTTAGAAAACTACAAGACATTGATGAAAGAAATTGAAGATGACACAAATAGAAAGATATATTATTCTCATGGATTGAAATAATTAATACTGTTAAGATCACCACACCAGCCAAGGCAATCTATAGATTCAATACAATTCCTATAAAATTCCAAGAGTATTTTTCAAAGAACTATAACAAATGATTCTCAGATTTGTATGGAAACACAAAGGACCCCAGATTGCCAAAATGATCTTGAGAAAGAAGAACAAAGCTGGAAACATCATGCCTTCTGACTTCAGACTATATTACAGAGCAACAGTTATCAAAACAGCATGGTACTGGTGCAAAAACAGACACATAGATCAATGGATCAAAATAGCCCAGAAATAAACCCATACTGACATGGTCAATTAATATATTGCAAAGGAGGCAAGGATATACAGGGGGAAAAGAAAGCCTCTTCAATAAGTAGTTGGGAAAACTGGACAGCTACATGCAAAATAATCTAACTTCTTTATTACATCATATACAAAAATAAACTCAAAATAAGATAAAGAATTAAATGTAAGACCTGAATCCACAAAACTTCACAGAAGAAAACATGAGCAGTGTGCTCTTTGACTTTGTTCTTAGCAAGGAACATATTTCTTTTTGGATCTATCTCCTCAGGCAAGAGAAACAAAAACAAACAAAAACAAAAAACAAACAAACAGAAAAACAAATGGGAGTACATCAAACTAGAAAGCTTTTCAATAATGAAGGAAACTATAAACAGAATGAAAAGACAGCCTACTGAATGGGAGAAGAAACTTGCAAATGATATATCAGGTAAGGGGTTAATATCCCAGATATACAAAGAAAGCGTACAACTCAATATCAAAAAACAAACAACTTGATTAAAAAATAAACAGAGAGGGACTTCTTAGGTGGCTCAGTGGTTAGGAATCTGCCTGCCAATGCAGAGCACATGGGTTCGATCCCTGCTCCAGGAAGAAAGATCCCACATGCCATGGAGCAACTAAGCCAATGCACCACAACTATTGAGCCTGTGCTCTAGAGCTGGAGAGCCACAACTATTGTGCCATAACTACTGAAACCCATGTGCCTAGAGCCTGTGTTCTGCAACAAGAAAAGCCATGGCAATGAGGAGCCCAAGTGCCACAATGAAGAGTAGCCCCTGCTCCCCACAACTAGAGAAAGCCCATGTGCAGCAATGAAGAACCAATGCAGCCAATAAATAAATAAATTTATAAGATAAATAGAGGACCTAAATAGGCATATTTCCAAAACAAAACAAAACAAAACAAAAACCCACATACAAATGGCCAATAGACTTATGAAAAAATGTTCTATATCACTAATCATCTGGGAAATGCAAGTCAGAAGCATAATGAAATATCACCTCATGGCTGTCAGATGGCTATTATCAAAAAGACAACAAATGACAAGTGCTGGTGAGAGTGTTGAGAAAATGGAACACTAGTGTACATTTGGTAGAAATGTAAATTGGTGCAGCATCTATGGAAAACTATATGGAAGTTCCTCAAATAATTAAAAACAGAACTACCATATAAGGCAGCAATTCTACTTCTGGAGGTTTTTCCAAAGAAAATAAAAACACTAACTTTATGTTTTTATATGTGCACCCCTATATTCTTTGCAACATTGTTTACAATAGCCAAGATATGGAAGCAAGAGATAAACTATGTTCATTATTAGATGAATGGATAAAGAAATATTTGGATAAACAAACATAGTGGAATATTACTCAGCCACATAAAAAATAAAATCTTGCCATTTGTGACGATATGGATGGATCTAAGGGGGTTTAATGCTAAATGAAGTTAGACAGAGAAAACAAATACCATAAGAGTTCACTTATATGTGGAAGCTAATAATACATATGAATAAACATAACAAAATGGAAAGATTTATAGATACAGAGAACAAATGCATGGTTGTCAGATGGGGGGGATGTTGAGATCAGTGAAATAGGTGAGGGAGATTAAGAGGTACAGACCTCCAGTTATAAAATAAATGTCACACAGATGAAGTGTATAGCATGGGGAATACAGTCAATATTACTTTAACATCTTTGTATGGTGACAGATGGTAACTAAACTTATCATGGTGATCATTTTGTAATGTATAGAAATATTGAGTCACTGTGTTGTACACCTGGATCTAAAACAGTGTTGTAGGTCAATTATACTTTAATTAAAAAATTCGTATTTTCTTCCAGAGATTCTCTGAATGGAATACTCTCTGTAATGGGTTGAATGATTAGCTCTCCTCCCCCCCCCCACCCCCAAGAGGTATGTTTGCATCCTACCCCTTGGAATCTGTGAATGTTACCTTATTTGCTGATGTAATTGAGATAACATCATGCTGGTTTATTCGGGTGGATCCTAAATTCAATGAAATTTCCTTAAAAATGATAGAAGATGGAAGAGAGTGGAGTGATATGACCACAAGGCAAGGAAGCCAGAAACTACCAGAAGGTGGGAGAGGTAAGGAATGGAATCTCACCCAGAACATACAGAGGGAGTGTCACCCTGCCAATGCCTTGATTTCAGTCTTCTGTCCTCCAGAACTGTGAGAGAATAAATAAATTTTTGTTGTTGTATGTCGAAAAAGAAAAAAGAAAGAAAAAAAGAGATGATCAATATCACTAATTATCAGGGAAAAGTAAGTCAAAAGCACAATGAGATATCATTTCACACCTGTCACAATGGCTGTTATCAAAAGCACAACAAATAATAAGTGTTGGTGAAGTTGTAGAGAAAAGGAAATCCTCATGCACTCTTGGTGGGACCATAAATTGGTACAACCACTATGGAAAATGGTATGGAGGTTTCTCAAAAATTAAAAATATAATTGCCATATGATCCAGAAATTCCTCTCCTGGGTATTTTTCTGAAGAAAACAAAAACATGTATTTGAAGAGATATATGCATTCCTATGTTCATTGCAGCATTATTTATGGTAGCCAAGATATGGAAGCAAACTAAGTGTCCATCAAAAGATGAATGGGTAAAGAAGATGTGGTATACATATAATGGAATATTAGCCATAAAAAAAAATGAAATCTTGCATTTGTGATAACATGGATGGACCTTGAGGGTATTATGCTAAGGGAAAGAAGTCGAAGAAAGACAAAAGCCATATGATTTCACTTATATGTAGGAACTAACAAGCAAAACAGAAAAAACCTAAACAGAAACAAACTCATAGATACAGAGAACAAACTGGTGGTTGACAGAGGGGAGGGGGATGGGGGAATGGATAACATATTAACAGATGAAGGGGATTATGAAGTACAACCTTCCAGTCATACAATAAATAAGCCCTGGGCATGTAATGTACAACATAGGGAATATAGTCAATAGTATTGTAATTACTCTGTATGGTGACAGATGGTAACTAGACTTATTGTGGAGATCACTTCGTAATATGTATCACTATGTAAATGTTGAACCACTATGTTGTACACCTGAACCCAATATTGTATGTACACCTTAGTAACAAAACAAGAGCTGCAATCAATGTGAACCAGACGGACAACCTAATTTTAAAAATTGAAAAAAATAACCTCACATTAGATCTAGTTGGCCAAATCTCTGCATGTCTTTTAAAGATTGTCTGTGGTGTTAGGGAGTGTTCTAATTTCATTCTTTCACACTTAGCTGTAAACTGGTACAGCCACTATGCACCCCAATGTTCATTGCAGCACTATTTACAATAACCAGGACATAGAAGCAACCTAAATATCCATAAACAGAGGAATGGGTAAAGAAGATGTGGCATACATATACAATGGAATATTACTCAGCCATGAAAAAGAATGAAGTAATGCCATTTACAGCAACATGGATGGACCTAGAGATTTTCATACTGAGTGAAGTAAGTCAGACAGAGAAAGAAACATATCATGTGATATTGCTTATATGTGGAATCTAAAAAAAAGGTACAAATGAACTTATCTACAAAACAGAAATAGAGTCACAGATGTAGAAAACAAACTTATGGTTACTGGAAGGTGGGGGGGGGAAGGGGTTGGAGGGGTAGATTGGAAGACTGGGAATGACATATACACACTACTATATATAAAATAGATAACTAACAAGGACCTACTGTATAGCATAGGGAACCCTACTCAATGCTCTGTAATGGCCTATATGGGAAAAGAACCTAAAAAAGAGTGGATATATGGATGTGTATAACAGATTCACTTTGCTGTACACCTGAAACTAACACACATTGTAAATCAACTATACCCAACAAAAATTAAAAAAAAAAGAAAGATTTTCTGCTTTACAGCCATCCTATGTGCCCATACTCCTCATTCAACATGTGTATTCCTAGCTCAGTCCCTGATTGTTTGTGGATGCTAAATAAATGAATGGATGTGCTATGGGTCCTTGAAATGGATGTTGAGCCTCTCACTCACAGTTTGATTTTTCATTTAAAGTCTAATTATGTCTTGCTTTATTTTATTTGTATTTCAGAAATAAAATTTTATTTTGGTTAGCAGATCTTCCTAGATGCTCTGAATATGAAATTCTTTTTGAAATAGTTATTTGGGTGATTTTCAGTTTGGTTTTCTGTCTTAACTACCTGGGACTATGATCACAACTTCCTAGATTGCCTGAGAGTATGGTGACTGTATAATTGGTTGTTTCCAAATTAGGATACTTTCAAGAATGAAAGGGCATTTAATTAATAATTATGCTAGACAATAGGTGAAAGTTAGCACTGTCCTTGGCAAACTGGGATGTATGATCACTCTACTTAATAGCGCATTTTTGACCTGGTTTGCTTGTTCTTGCACTTTCTGCTCATATTTGGGGATCAATGCATTTAGATAACCAGTTCCAATGCAGGTGATGATCTCATAAAAAACCTTCTGACTTCTCTTGTTAGCTCATCAGAAAATCTTACAATAGTGGGTAACTGAGTTTTTTCTTCTTTTTATTTTTAACGGCTTTATTGAGGTAGAATTTACATAAAACTGCATGCTTATACAATTTGATAAGGTTTGACATATTACATTCCTGTGAGACTATCACAACAACCAAGATAATGAACATATCCATTGCTCCCAAAAGTAACCCTCCTTCATACCTCTCCTACACCCCAGCACCACATCCACAGGCTACTACTGATCTACTTTCTGCCATCATAGATTATTTTATGTTTCTTAGAAATTCATATAATGGAATCATATTATATATTATCTTAATATTATTATTATTTTTTGGTCTGGCTTCTTGGAGTTTCTTCCATGTTGTTTCATTCCTTTTTATATTGAGTAGAGTTTCATTGTATAGATATTTTACAATTTGTTCATCCATTCACCTATCAATGGATATTTATGTTGTTTCCTATTTTTAGTTATTACAAAAAAGGTGCTGTGAATATTTGTGTATATGTTCTTTTATGGAAAGATGCTTTTACTTCTCTTGGGTGAATACCTGAAATTGGAGCAGCTGGACTGCATGTAAATTTTTATGTTTAACTTTTAAAAAACTACTAAAATTTTTTGAGGGTGGTTGTACCAGTGTTGTATTGCCATCAGCAGTGTAGGGGAATTCTAGTTGCTCTACATCCTTGCCAACACTTGGTATGGTCATCCTTTTTTATTTTTTTAGATTTTAGCTATTGTAATAAAGGTGTAGTAGTTGTAATTTGTGCTTTTAATTTGCGTTTCCCAAACAACTAATAATGTTGAACATCTTTTCATGTTCTTATTTATCATTCATATATCTTCTTTCATGATGTGTCTGTTCAAATATTTTGTCTCTTATTGGATAGTTTGTTTTCTTATTATTAAGTCAATTATTTAAAAAAGTATGTATTTGGAACATGTCTTTAATAAGATATGTAATATATAAACATTTCTCCTAGTCTGTGACTTTCCTTATCATTTGCTTCACAATGTCTTTTGAAGGGCAGAAGTTTTAAATTTTGATAAAGTCACACATATACATTTTTTCTTCTATGGACTGTGTTTTTGTTACTGTATGAAAGAATTTTTTCTTAACCCAAAATAAGTTATTAATTTTTAACCAAGGTTGACCAGGGTGAATTGAAATGAAATAAAAACTGATATTTGAACATTGGGACATGTAGTTGTCCCAATCTATATGGTATATATCATTTTATTTAGGTATCAGTTGGATTTATGGAAAATTTTGTGAGTTAGTAATACAGTTATTTATATTTTCAATATATAACATGATTGATTATCACTTATTTAAAACACAAACTTAATCATAGTTCCTTAATTAAAAATATAACTATGATGAACTACCAGACTTTGAAAGCAAAGCAATGAAAAGCATCTTCATGATAGCCTTCCCTCTGGCCCAATTAGTAACTTCTATAGTTCCTAGGTAGACTCTAAGTCAGCCTCTCTGAATCCCTGGAATTCTTCCACTATTCTCCATTTCTTTACATACTTCTCTAGTTCAAACAACCATCATCTTTTGCTGTACTATTGGAACAGTTGTTTAATTGTTCTGTCTCCTTCTAGTATGGTACCCTCACCTTATTCTCTAGTCAGATTACAGAATTATCTTTCTAAAATACAAATATGATCATACCATGTCCTTGTTTATAATTGCCTCAAGAACTTAATTAATTAAATCAGAGTATAGTTGCTTTACAGTGTTGTGTTAGTTTTATAGTATCTGGAGTTATGTTTAGGTCTTTAATCCATTTTGAGTGTATTTCTGTGTATGTTGTTAAAATGTTCTAATTTCATTCTTTTACATGTAGCTGTCCAGTTTTCCCAGCACCACTTATTGAAGAGACTGTCTTTTCTCTATTGTGTATTCTTTCCTCCTTCATTAAAGATTAGGTGACCACAGGTGCATGGGTTTATCTCTGAACTTTCCATCCTGTTCCATTGATCTATATTTCTGTTTCTGTGCCAGTACCATACTGTTTTGATGACTGTAGCTTTGTAGTGTAGTTTGAAGTTGAGTCTAATTCCTCCAGTTCTGTTTTTTCTTTCTCAAGATTGCTTTCACTATTTGAGATCTTTTGTGTTTCCATATAAATTATAATTTTTTTTAGTTCTAATTCTGTGAAAAATGTCATTGGTAATTTGATGGGCATTGAATCTGTAGATTACTTGTGGTAGTATAGTCATTTTTGTCAATAATGATTCTTCCAATCTAAGAACATGGTGTATCTCTCCATCTGTTTGTGTCATCTTTGATTTCTTTCATCAGTGTTTTATAGTTTTCTGAGTATATGTCTTTTACCTCCTTACGTAGGTTTATTCCTAGGTATTTTATTCTTTTTGTTGTGATGGTAAATGGGATTGTTTCCTTAATTTCTCTTTCTGATCTTTTGTTGTTAATGTATAGGAATGCCAGAGATTTCTGTGTGTTAATGTTGTTTCCTGCAACTTTACCAAATTCATTGATGAGTTCTAGTAGTTCTGTGGTGGCATCTAGGATTTCGCATGTATAGTATCATGTTATCTGCAAACAGTGACAGTTTTACTTCTTTTCAAATTTGAATTCCTTTTATTTCATTTTCTTCTCTGATTGCTGTGGTTAGGACTTCCAAAACTATCTTGAATAATAGTGGCAAAAGTGAACATCCTTGTCTTGTTCCTGATCTTAGAGGAAATGCTTTCAGTTTTTCACCATTGAGAATGATGTGTGCAGTGAATTTATTGTTTATGGCCTTATTGCTGAAGATCTTCCTCTTAGACATGGTTCCTGGTATGAGATGAAACCCACAACAGAGCTGTAGATCACTAGTGAAGGATGCCTTGAGGCACTGTTGGATGATTCCAACCTTCTCAGTTCAAGATTTTAGTTCTGCTCTCCTCTGAAATCTGGGGTAGTAGCTCATCAAGTATTAGCATACATACTTATGTGCATATGTACATACAATATCAGGACAAAAATCCCGACAACTTACCCGTTGTACTTAAAAAATATAATAGTCCTTATTATGCCATAATCATGACTTGCGCTAAGCAAGATTGAAACTAATCATTGCATATAATCCAATATCTAGACTTAAATTCCTTTGGATGTGTTTGTGTGACCTGCAGAGACTGGTAGGATATTCTAGAACAGATCTCTGAGTGTGGTCCCTGGACCAGCAGAAGCAGCATCACCTGGGAACTTGTTAGAAATGCAAATTCTCTAGCACCAGCCCAGACCTCCTAAATCAGAATGCTGGAGGTAGGAGCCAGAAATCCATGTTTTAGCAAGCCCTTCAGGTCAGTCTGAAACACTTTCAAATTGGAGAACTGCTATTTTAGGAGAATCATCTCCATTTCAGAATGATATACCTAGAATTGATTGTATTCAACTATCAAGTGCTTTGGTAAATGGTAGAATGTTAAATAGCAACTAGTAAAACTTTACCTCTTCCGGAAAGTTTCTCTGGGCCCATTAAACATTTTTCCATTGCCTGTAGATTTGGCAGGAATGAAGTTGAAGGAAGCAGATTACAATCTCTGAACTAGTGGATAAATTAAAGTTCTTCTATAGTCGAGTTGAGGCCAGGAAAAAAGAAAAAGGAAAAAGAAAAAAAATTCTCACAAAATGTGAGCAAAACTACGAGTGAACAGAGGCTGGGTTCTCCTTAGAATGGAGTGTATAATAGACTCTGGCCACAGGGAAAACTCTTGGTCAACATATGCTCTGAGTTATGAGTACTAATTCTATCTATAACCTTTCATTTATGTGGCTTTCATTTGTGGCTGGATCTGCCTTACAGGTGCCCTGTGTTCCAGATCCAGTGAAGATCAAAATAATTCATAGGAAGCCACTTCTCAGGATTTCCAAAATGTACAGACCAGAAGTGAAATGCCACAGATGTGGAGAACAAACATATGGACACCAAGTGTGGAAAGCAGGCGGTGGGGGGTGGGTTGGGGGGGAATGAAGTGGGAGATTGGGATTTCCATACATACATTACCAATAAGAAAAAAAAATCAAATTTTACACTTTAAATATATGCAGTTTATTGCATGTCAATTGTATCTCAATAGAAGTTCTTAAAGAAAAAAAAGAAATGAAATGCTCCTTTAGTCTTGCTATTTGTGTGTGTGTGTGAACAAGGTATACCTTGGTTTCTCAACCTAACATTTCTCAACCTAACATTTACCTTCGAGTTGTCAATATTCCTAACATACCGTTTTCCATAATCATTGCAGAGCACTTGAATTATAAATAATCCAGGAGACAGATTCAGCATTGCTTTGCTTTGCCAAGAACTTTCCATTGGTGATTACTGATGTGTATTTCACACAGCAGTTAGCTTAAGTCTTGTTCTGGTTGAGAAGTTGCCGCATGATGGAAACTCCTCAGAGGCAGCAGGAGGTGACTGGGAATGTGCAGGGGTGTCCTGACATGGCCACGGTGACCTGGCAGGAGAAGAGGAAATGGACATTTTTTCCACCCGCTGCCTATAGTGTCCTGCCATATGCCGTCTGGGAAATAGAATCATTTTGGCTTCTAAAGCTGGTGTTTCATCTGGAAACCAAGTTTTCTTTCATCCAACCACTTATGTTAGGATTTGCATGAGGAGTCATCTGGGATCCTACTTTATTGACCTGAATAAACTAGGTCCATTCTAATGTGTGCTGCTGCCATCTTTTTTTTTTTTTTTTTTTTTTTTTACCACCAAGTCTTGGCATTACATTTGGGAATTAGAAAAATGTTACCTTGTTCTAGGAACAATTCTTTATGAGTGCTGTATATGAAAAATGCATCTGGATGACTGTTTTTCAAATGGTGCCCTTCAAGTTCCAGACATCTTTTGAGAGTATGCCTGGCAACAGGTCATCTCTGACACATAAGTCTGGGCTTCCTGGGGCTTCTTTGGCTGACTGTGCAACATTTCATTCTAGTATTTGTCATTTTCCTCCTGGAGTGTTCTGAAACATCAGATCCAAATCCATCTGTTACTTTTTGTTTGTTTTTAGATTTCATGAAATGCAGTGTTAGGACTGATATGCTTTTTTAAAAAGCAATAAGTTATTCTGGCACAATAGTAATTAGAAAAGAATACAGTCAGCTCCAAATAAATTAGTTGTCAAGGTGGACAAATAGCCATGGGTCCCTGCCCTGGGATGCTTACCTTCTCCTGAACTTCATTTTGGTACCATCTGCTTTGATGACTATGTCTTGTAGTGGGATGTATATTGGATTAAGAAGCAGGAGGCTTTGCTTCCAGTCCTATTTCTGTGACTAACAGGCTGTGTGAATTTGAGTGAGACAATTCCTTCTCTGTGCTTCAGTTTCCTCATTTGGTTGGGACTCAATTTTTAAAACCCTTCAGTTTAAAAGTCTAGGAATCTAAATCCAGTGCTATTGAATGGTTGTTAATAATGAGTTTCTTTCCACCTTGCTCTGTCCTTCTCCACCTGAGCTCCTCTCTGGCCTCAGCAGAAGAACCTGACAGAGGGAAAACGCAGATTGCAGGTTGGAGACGAAGGAGGGACTTGTTAGTATATTATTAACAAACGGTGTCAGTTCCTGCCTGCTCTGGCACCACCCTGGGCCTTATGGTCAAGAGGTTTCTTTTCTAGCATCATCTCTGTGGAGTTCTTGAGATGGTGAGAGCAAACCAGATGGCCATCAAGTCCTTCATCCCCAGATCCATCCCCAGAAGTAAAGCCGCAGATTTAGAAGACAAACTTATGTTTACCAGGGGATAAGGTGGGGAGGGATGAGTTGGGAGATTGGGATTGACATATACACTCTACTATATATAAAACAGATAACTAATAAGAACCTGCTGTATAGCACAGGGAATTCTAACAATACTCTGTAATGGATTATATGGGTAAAGAATCTAAAAAAGGAGTGGATATACGTATATGTATAACTGATTCACTTTGCTGTACACGTGAAGCTAATACAACATTGTAAATCAACTACACTCCAATAAAAATTAAAAAAAAAAAAAAAGCCCCATCCCTACCATCCTGGGGGTGAGAGTGGCTGTTTAGGTGGGTGAGAGGTGTCTGAATTATGCTTCTTAATTCCAGAATCTGCTGGTCTTGTGGAAGGCTCTGGGTTTACTGAGATATAATTTTAAGTTCCTACACTTCTCTGTTTCTTGGAGATGTCCCAGTTTTCTACTCTGGAACTAGAAGACCTTGACCTTCTACCTAGCTAGTGTAAGCTTCCTACTTTTCTCCCTACAACAGATATGGGATTCTGGTCCCCACATCCCCAGTCTCTGTCTGACATCTGACTTCACAGGGAATGGGCCTCGATGGACCATGATGTTTTCACTCACCAGACTCAAAGTATAGATGTACCTCACAAACTTCTGCTGTTGCTTCTCTGCATTACATTGACCCTTGGAATTTAGACATAAGTCTTGACTGAACACAAGATTTACAAGTCCTCTTTGCTTGCAATTCAAACTTCAAATCACCCTGGACTTATAGCTCATTGGGCCCATAATCCCATCCCTCAGCTTAGTTTTTCCTACGGACTACGATTGAAATCTTACATTTTCTGCCAGGAACTGTCATTTGACACAGGAAAAGGAGCTTTTATGTTACTGACATTTTGGGGTTGTGCAGTGGCGTCACTAAAGGATTTTAGTTGTTTGGCATATATTTCCTGTGGAAATCTGAGAATATAAGCATTCTAGAAGAAAAACATTTTGGAACTGAAGTTGGCCATGGTAATGCTTACACGTTTTTCTTGTCTTTAATAGGTAATAAGTGCATAGCAAATTGCCCTGCCAGAGCTAGTGGGGAAGTTAATTCATGGCCTGTTTGTAGCACATGGAGTTATTCCTGAGTGGCCTCAATTCTTTGGTCCAAAAATAACTCCAAAGATGAAATGCACCTAGATTTACTACCTACAATTTTGTAGCTTGTAAATGCTATGGTGGGAAGCAGTCACTCATTTAATAATTTAAATTTGGGAACAGCTGAGTGGAAATAAAGGTATTTGACCTCTGCTTTATGAACTCAGATTTTGGGGGAAAGTATTTATGAGTTTGACCAGGAGGAGCTTTTGAGTCCATTAGTGGTCACAGATGCTCACAATAAAGACCACAAATTTGCTACATTGAAATGTTGCTGCTTAATAGCGTATTTGTCAGGTCAAAAGGTATGAGGCAAGCTCACAAGATGTTTTTGAGTGTTTGCGAATTCTTGGGGAAATTATTCTTATTCCAAATGGTATAAAAATGATTTTTGATATTTGGCTTCTTAAGCATCATCACGTGTGATTGCTTAGCTCTTAGGCTTGTTGCCAAGGCAACCCCATTCATCATATAGGCCCCTTTTTTGATGTACACATATTTACAAATAGGAATGTTCCAGACCAAGGAGGTTTGATAGACTTTAGACTTTAGTACCCGGCAGAACTGATTTCAGGGACTTAAGAGGTTAAAGCTGCAAATGTTCTTTGAGATAATTTAAACCAGCTCCTTGTTTTAAAGTTGAGGGAATTAAAGCTCAGGAGGTTAAAGAAGTTGATCAAGGTCACACATCTTTGTAGCAGAAGAAATGGTTGTTAAATCCAAGACTCCTGATTCCCAGTGTTTTCCTTTCACCATGTATTGAAAAGGGTTACCACTAAATGAGAAAAACAAGAGTTAAAACACTGCTTTCTTAGGTGCTTTTATGTGGCTTTCTGGTGATGAAGCTGAGAAATGTAACATTTAAAAGGGATTTTACTCAGCTGCCTTTCAGTTTATTACCCTTCCCTGAGATGTTTCTACAGCAACCTGTTTTCTGTGTTCCCAGTTTAGTACTTTCATTTCCTTTTATTTTTGTGCATAATTAAAATAGGTGTTTCCTTTGGATGTAGGGGTTGGCTTTTGTTTTCTTTCAGGTTACTGAACAGACCTCAGATAAATGAGCTCAAATAAATTACACAAAATTTCTGTGAAGTGAGTGTTACCGATCCTATATGCTAAGAAAATGTGCTTTTGCCTTCTTGTCTAGTTGCTGTGTGTATTTAATTACCTGTAGAATGCGCTGCTGGGAGAAACTCGGACTGCGTACAATCCCATCAGGAAAGGCTTGTCAGTGACAAGGAAGCTGGGAGTGATGGCCCAGCCAGAGGCCTGGTGATGGCAGACAGGACAGCATGAGCTAGCACCAGACCCTTAGAGAGCAATGCTCACTTAGAGTCAGCCACCAAAATCCGTGTCTAAGGCTAAAGCAATAAACAGTACTGAGTGTCTTGGACATCCACTTTTCCTGGAGTTTTAGACATGCAGGGGTAAGTCACTGTGTTTTGGGTTGGTGCTAATTATTTTGAGCCTGGATGTCCTGGACTCATGTTGCAGTTCTAACCTTTGTAACGTAGAGAAAAAGATACAGGACAGAGTATTGGCAGACCTGGGACCTAGTTTTGGTGTGCCCTTAAGCTTCTGGTTTCAGTTTTCTCACCTGAAAGTTAAGTGGTTCTGATATTTCTTCTCTAAAATCTATGGACCATCTGGTTCTTTTTTTCTTCCGCACTCCCCTAAGCACTACTCAGTACTCAACTTCACCCCAGGGTTTACTTCTGATTTTTAAAGAGGTATCAGGATGTCCTCTTTGTAGATAAATCTCCCGCTCTGTCCTGGCTACTAGGTCAGGCTTCTCTTCTAGGAATGCTTCTTTGCAGCAACACCCTTCCAAAGTAGCCGCTGTGGTCTATCAAAATAACTTGTTAGCAGAAATGCTTAGTGACCCTCCTTATGGGTGGAATTGCCCTCTTTCTCCCAACTAATACTTTGAAGTCCTAACCTCAATGCCTCAGAGTATGACCTTATTTGGAAATAGTGTTGTTGCAGATGTAATTAGGCAAGTTAGGATGAAATCATACTGGAGTAAAGTGGACTCCTAATCCAATATGGTTTCCTTAAAAAAGGGGAAATTTGAACAGACATACATAGAGGGAGAATGCTATCTGAAGCAGTTATGCTGCCACAGGCCAAGAAACTACCAGAAGTTAAGAGAGAGGCCTGGGATAAATCCTTCTCTAGAGCCTTCAGAGGGAGCATGGTCCTGTTTATACCTCGATCTTGGACTTGCAGCCTCAGAACTGTGAGACAGTAAATTTATGTTGTCTAAGCAAACTCAGTTTGTGGTACTTTGTTATGGCAGCTCTAGCAAAATAATCCAGGTCTAATGGGAATTAGGTAAGTCATTGCAAAATGTGTTGAATGTGGCTTTTCCTGGTTGACTAGGAAGTCACAATGTCTTAGTCCTGTCTCCTGTAATGTACTGTATTCCATCAAGGTCAATATTACTAAGTTGTTCAAAATAACAGTAATTTTTGTATAGCTTAGGACATGATAAATTTGGTAGGAAGAATGCACCCATCCAGGGGTAATAAAATTTATCCTTCTTTAATATTCGATAAACTATGCTCCTCCAACTTAAACTAGCCTCAGAAGAAAATAAAATATGCTGGCAGTTGAGTGATCCAAAACTATCTTCAACTTTAAATAGTATTTGAAATGCAGAAATTCTCACTTGCCAAATCAATAAGGGCAAAGTTGGATCTTAAACTGTTCCTAATAAAATAGGTCAATTCACAGCTCTAGCTTTTTTTTTTTTTTTTTTTTTTTAGGCACACGGGCTTAGTTGCTCCATGGCATGTGGAATCTTCCCAGGGCAGGGCTCGAACCTGTGTCCCCTGCATTGGCAGGCAGATTCTTTACCACTGCACCACCTAGGAAGTCCACAGTTCTAGCTTTTGATTGTAGCAATGAAGAAAGTCATTAACTGTGGTCACTTACGGTTGCTAAGACCTGTCCTCTAAGTCTTTCCAAGGATACCCCAAAGCTAACATATATTGAGAAAACTAGAACAGAATTTGTATGTTGGGGAGTGGGAGATGGGGGTGTGGATAGAGAAAACTCCATGGAAGGTAAGTTTTTGTCAGCATCTATATCTCAGCTGGAAACTCATTAACACTTATTAAAAAGAGTCATCTCCAGATATTTCCTAGTTCCTAAATGGCGGAATATTTCCTTTATATATATATATCTCCTGCTCAGAAAAATCCAGAAATTTTTGATATTTTGGCAATTACTGATAAATTCTACGGCTTTAGTTTACATTGTCTAGTGTTGTGTGATACTCCCTGAAGCAGAGATTCACTCTCTCTTCACGCTGTCAATTACTGGTTTCTATACCATTTGGGCCCTGTGTACATCATTGGATTTTGGTCAATGGCCAGATAACTTTAGTCTGGGGAGACTAAATTTGTCTTGGAAGCAGATTCCAGTCCCAAGTATGGGTATGGTCAATATTATCTTTTTATTGATTCCTCAACTTTGCTTTTGAGTATATTTTAAGTAAGTTCCTTTACCTTTCATGTAGGGAACAGAAGATTAGTGTTATCTCTTTTTGGTATAAAAAGGAAAGGTACTTGTTTCAAAAATATTTCTGACAAGCTATAATCTATTTATCAGAAGAAGTAATGAAGGAAAACAATGTTTTCATGCCTGCTTGCTAAAACCAACTGGGTGGTTTAAAAATGTATATCTTTAGCTCAAGACAGGGTATAGATAATCTACTGCTTATTTGGAGACGTTAAGTTTTATTATTTTTCCATACTAACTAACCTTAACTGTAAGTTTCCTAGCAGTAAAGTCAAATGAAAATATCATGATTATGAACTTCCATTTTTTAGTAGAAGGAAGCATGCCATTTTATCAGGAGAGGATTAAATAACAAGCTTTGGTTTATTGGAAAGGTCCTGGCTTCTTGATGACATATATTAGGTTGGCAGAAATCTTGGCAAAAATTTTATAGAAGGGTCTATTCTAAGTAAAAGGAGACTCTATAGATACTGTTCTACAAACTAGGCAGAAAAAATTTACCATGTATTGATGTAGAATAAGTTGATGGGAATAAATTTCTTTTGAGAAAAGCAGTGTAGCCCGTTTTGGGTCTGTTTCCAGCTCATGGAACGGTTGGCTCTTGTGCTTCTACGGGGCATAGGCTCCCAATCAGAAACACTTGAAAACTGACAACTGCTCATTAGCCATCAATTGCCAACTTGAAATTCTTTAATCGCTCATAATTATACTTCATGAACACAGCTAACATAGATTGCATTTGCTACCTAATTTGTGTAATAAATCACTCCAAAACTTCGTAGCTTAAATAACAAACTCATATTATCTTTCAGCTTTGGTGGGTCAAAAATCTGGGTGCTGAGTCTGGGTCTTTCAGTAGCTTCAGTCAAGGTGTTGGCTGGGGAAGGATCTAAACTCACTCATGTGGTTGTTGGCAGGATTCAGTTCCTTGCTAGCTGTTGGCCAGTTCCTTTCCACGTGGAACTCTCCACAGTGCAGCTTACAACCTGGCACCTGGCCTCTGTGAGCACTCAGGAGAGGGTGAACAGAATAGAAAACAGTCTTTTTGTTACCTAAGCTTGCTAGTCACATCCTGTTACTTTTGTCACATTTTATTTGCCAAATTAAGTCACTAGGTCCAGAAACACATACGGCAGGGGGTCTACTCAAGGGTGTGAATATCAGGAGGTGGGTGTCATTAGGAGCCGTTTTATGGGCTGCCTACCACATGGTTAATAGATTTTGTTGCATTAACTATAGTTGTTTTAATGAAATAATTTGAATTGTTGTTACTACCTTTCTGCTTAAAACGTAGGTTTATCCCACAGAGGCTGTATAGAAAATTCCATACTTATTGAACGATTTTCCTTTACTGTTCCATAATATAGAATTAAGAACAGTATTTGTGGGCTTCCATGGTAGCACAGTGGTTAAGAATGTGCCCGCCAATGCAGGGGTCATGGGTTTGAGCCCTGGTCCGGGAAGATCCCACATGCCATGGAGCAACTAAGCCTGTGCCCCGCAATTATTGAGCCCACGCTCTACAGCCCGCAAGCTACAATTAATGAGCACATGTGCTGCAACTATTGAAGCCTGCTTGCCTAGAGCCCATGCTCCTCAACAAGAGAAGCCACCACAATGAGAAGCCCACGCATTGCAGTGAAGAGTAGCACCTGCTCGCCACAACTAGAGAAAGCCTGTGCACAGCCATGAAGACCCAACACAGCCAATAAATAAAAATAAAATAAATTAAAAAAATTAAAAAAAAAGGAAGGGTATTTATATAGTACTCTACCAGTTTCAGCATAGAAATATTAATGATGTCAAAAACTGAGAAGGGAATTAATGAAGTAATTTCACAAGTAACTTCAGAGAGATAAATGGACTTTTGCAGTACTATACAGCTGGAAATATGGCTTTCATGATTATTTTAAAGGCATAATTTATGAAGTTTTTTTTTTTTTTGCCTCAAAAACTTCTGCACAGTTCTAGGAAAAGTGCTTAAATTGTTTCTTTTGACTATTTCTTGGTCATCATTTTTATGGGCAGCCAACAGCATGTGTACATGAAAAAGCTAAAAAATGAGACTGAATTGTGTTATTTGCAATTCCTTCAGTCTTTTCTAATGATACCAGCTCTGGAGATGAGCTGCAACAGCTTGGGGAATATTTCTACTGTGAAAGTTTAGGGAATAACCAAACACATGGATTTGTTGAAGCTTGGTTCCACTTGCAGATGACTGGGAAAATTTTATGATCTTTTTTCCCATCAGCATGATTTTTCGATTCACTCAGAAAGGAATGTTTTGTGTTCTTTTCTCACTCAAAATAGAAACTTAGAGAATAGAGGCCAGAGTTTGAGGATGAACAGAAAAAAAGGAAGGAAGTAGAAGGGAAGGATGAAAAAATACAGGACACATGCTGATTCCTAACTATGAACTAGAGATTTAATTGCTCTGGAAAAGCCACTGCATCGATCCTGGTGAACTGGGTGAGGGGTGAGGCTCTGTCCACCTTCACACGGATCAGGCTAATGAATATGCAGCACCCTGGTTAGATCAGCTGTAAAAATGGGGCAGAACAGATTGGAGACAAGGGGTTGTTTGATAGACTTAACTGGTTTCATAGGGATTTTGACACATAATGGCTCAGTCAGCTGTGCATGCAGAAATTGTCATGTTAATGCTTCACTTGGTGAAAACAGTAGCATATGGCAAAAAAATTGTGAAAAAAACGTCTAAACATTATAGTCTCTCAGAGGTCATAATCAGAAACATTAAAAAATTTTTTTGGCTAGTGCTCTAATTTTAAATTATGTTCTTATGGAAAATGACTTTAATCCTCTTGACTGTGGATGACCTCAGTTACCTCCTAATGGACCATCCCACCCCCAGGGTCTTTAGGTTCTTCCAACCCTATACCTGCCATCCTATAAAACTTCCTAAAACAGCTATGTAACTATCTTCACAAAGACACTTAATGGCTTCTTATTCCTGCAAATTAAAGGCCATATTCTTAACATTTATTCAAGGTTTGCACAATCTGCATCAGTTTTTCTGTGCCTTTGTAACACTGCTTACCTAATACATAACCCCACTAATTTTCAAATCCAACTGACTACTTGACATCTCAGCTTCAATATAGGCATCTCACATGTGGTATGTCCAAAACAAAGACTTTTGATTCCTATTCCCCTCACCTGTTGCTCCCCCGGGCTTCCCCATCTCAGTACATGGCATCGCCATCCACCACCATGTCAAAAGGTTAGAGGTCATCCTGGATTCTTGCGCTTCCTTCATGACCCTGTCATAGTCAACTCATCACCACAGTCTATCCAGGATACCTGTTAATTACATCCAAATTGAACTATTTCCTATTATATCCACTGCTTTCATCTAGTCCGAGTTACCATCCTTCTTACCAAATGACTGTGATAGACTCCTAAATATTTTCCTGTTTCCATGTTTACCGCCCTCCCCCGAATCTCAACTTCCACATAAAGAGGAATCTTAAAACATATAAATCAAGTTATATCACTTCCTGTCCTAAAACCTTCCAATGATTCCCCATATTGCATAGATTCAAGTCTGCATTCATTACCGTGGTTTCAAGGCCCCGCATGGCTTGGCTTCCTTTTTCTACTACTGTTTCACGCCACCGCTCACTATGCTCCGTCACATTGGTCTTGTTTTTATTCAGAGCATGCCAGTCTGTCCCTTCCTGATGGCCTTTGCCCTTCTTGTCACTTCTGGCTGGAGTATTGGTTCCCCAGAGCTTTACATGTCTAGCGTCTTCTGGTCATTTAGATTTCAGCTCAAATGCTATCTTCCCAGAGATGTCTTCCCTGACCATCCAACCTACGCGAGAGTTCTGTGTACTTTCTATTCTATTTGCCTATTTTATATTTCATAGAGATTATCACTATCTGAAATCATTAAAAAATTTTTTTGTACATCTTTATTGGAGTATAATTACTTTACAATGTTGTCATTATTTTTTTTTACTTATTTATTGTCTGCCTCCACCCACTGGACTATAAACTCCCTGACAGGCGACATCTCCCTGGACCTCATTGACCCCTTCACTGTGATATCCCAGCAACTAGAACAGCGTTGGACTGTGGCAAGTATTCCAAGCACGTTTTACAAATTGAATGGCATCTGTATTTTAGCTATGCTGGTTTAGGTATAGGGTCCTGAACATGACATAGTTTATATTCATTGCATTTTTAAAAGCATTTCCTTTGGTTTGAATACCACATGCTTTCCCTCTCTACTTTTGAAATTGTTCACCTCTATCCAATCCCCATTCAAACACCACCTTTCTCAGCCACTCCAGCACACAGTTAGGGCCCCTCCTCTGCAGTCCTGTAACTACTGTCAGATTCATCAACTTTTTTTTTATTGTCCATATGTCACATTGAAGTCTAGATTATCTTTTTGTGTATGAATGTCTTGTGTCCTCAGCTGGATTATAAGTCATCTGAAGACTGGGATCTGAAGACATTCTCTGCATTTTTTCCTATTATCTCTTGCTGTTAAAATAAACGATGCATATATAGATGTTAAATGAATACTTATTGATTAATTCATTTTCATTCTTACACCTAGGCATAGTTTTATGAATCAATTCATGAATTTGAAAGAATCCTTGCCCTTGGTGACTGCTAACATTTTCATTTAAAATGGCACTATTTTAAGGATGTACCTGAGAGACTAATTTCCAAAACTAATTTCCAAAATGGTATCAACTAGAGACTTTAACAATGGGATACTGGTTTGTGCTATTTCTCCCATTTGTATAGGTAGATGTGACTTCAGAGAACTGAGGTAGACACAATAAAGCTTGCAGAATACTTGCAGGACAGCTAAACAATACATGAACAGGCAAGAAACTTGGGAGATATACATTATAAAGAAGAAAATCCTTGTTAGAACTTAAACTTTATTTCATAGGAAAATCAAGTACCCAGTCTAATAGAAGGATCAGTATCAAAAGAAATGTTATCTTTGACCAATTAAAGTTCATTCTTACCATTCAAGAACTTGCAACTTGACATATTCCTTTATTCATCTTCCTTCTCTTCTCCCAGTAAATAACATTAAATAAAATCAAGCATCACAACTATAAACTTCTCAGTTTTCTACTTTCTTTTATAATGTTGTCTAGGCACTCATTCTTTCTTATCTGATTCTTTTCTGTTCCAAAGGCAGCAGTATCCCTGATTTTAAAGACAATCTACCACGTAACTGTAGAACACACTTTCCCCCAAATTTTCTAGGACTTGATCTATAGTTACTTTTTATCCATATTTAACATCTAACTGAACTGCCTCTTCTTTCAACATGCAGATGTGCTAATCGTATAGATAGGTCTTGGCCCTCGTTTTCCATTTGACTATCATCCTATCTTGTCTTTCCTTCATGTCATCTTATAAGAAATTATGTTTCTATTATATTTCATATCAGCTTATAGGAAAGAATATTTCACACTCACTTCTCCAACCTCACATTCAAACCTTATCTTACTAAGTCACTGAGATCTCACCATCTCCCCACTTAAATGGTATTATAAACAAGTGGATGAATGGTTTAAAGCAAAATTTCTAGTACGTTTGATTCTATTTACTTGCAGTTGTTATATTCTATAAAATCACCGCAGAAGTAGCATATACTGAGTCATTGTTCCTGGGGAAATACAGGATTAGGTTCCAGTGAGCTTCTGGTCATATTTTCATCACCTGCTCTATATGTAACATTGTTTCTTGTGTTTCTGTCTAAAAACACCTTATTTAATGTATATTTTTTGATTTATGAACAATCCTAATTTTGAAAGTACCATCTCATCACTTGTGTCTTACTCTAGTCATTGGAAGCATGTAACCAAATCCAAATCACATACAAGGAGACGGGATTACAGAAGATGTGGAAACCAGGGAGCGGAGATCATTGGAAGTCATTTTACAAATTAATTAATTAATTAATTTATCTATTTATCTATTTATCTATTTTATTGGCTGTCTTGCCCCTCATTACCATGGCTTCTCTTGTTGCAGAGCATGGGCTCTAGGCACATGGGCTTCAGTAGTTGCAGCACATGGGCTCAATAGTTGTGGCTCACTGGCTCTAAAGTGCAGACTCAATAGTTGTGGCGCATGGGCTTAGTTGCTCTGCGGCATGTGGGATCTTCCTGGAGTAGGGATCAAACCTGTGTCCCCTGCATTGGCAGGCAGATTCTTAACCACTGCGCCACCTAGGAAGCCTGGAAATCATTTTAGAAGCTTTCTCCCAACCCTTTCCTCCTTTTGTCCTGCTGTAAAATTTTTATTGAACTACTGTTTTGTACTAGGTAATATACAATGGACTCTAGGCAAGTATAATCAAATCTTGTTATTTACTAAAATTACCCAAGGAAGTTCTTATAAACACAGATTCTTGGATCTCACTTCCAGATAATCTGATGCAGTAAATCTAGATAATGTCTGGGAACGTGTACTTTAAAAGCACCTTTGGTAATTCTGATAACTTGTCAGGCTGGAATCTAATTCTCTAGTATTATTTCCCTCTGGAACTCAGAGTCTAATGGAGAAGATAAATGGGCAAGCCAGTACTTACGGTTGAGTTAGGTAAATGCTGTGTTAGTAGCATGCACAGGATAATGTGAAGTATAGAAAAATGTTTAAGTGGGGGAGTTTGCAGGTAGAAAAGAGCCAAGAGCTGCTTCTCAGAGTTGTATTCATGAGCAAGTCCTTCGCAAGTAGGATTAGCAAAGGATTAGGAGAAGAGAAATGGGTCTCAGGTGGGAGGAATAATATGTAGAAACTATAGAGAGCTGAGAAGCCATGACAAGGAGTTACAAATAGTTTGGTATGAATGGGAAGAAAGTGCCATTCTCTGGAAGGACTTAGTGGCCCATGTGTGGGTACAGTGAAAGTAGCCAGTTCGGTTTCCCAGGGTTGCTGTTTTGCTGTGAGGTTGGGGCAGCAGGAGGGGGTTGAAGAAAGGGGCAAAGGAGCAATTGAAAGAATGGGTCTAGCAAGTAAGGCCATGAAGTGAAGCAGGACGTGAGGCGAAACTGGGGACAAAAATATGGTGACCTTCGAGGGTTCTGGATGCATGTTTGGAGGTCAGGAATGGGAGCACTGGCACATTCAGGGAGTGGGAACATCAGACCTGAAAATGCTAGAGATGCAGCCCTCAGAGCATGGCTCTGGGAGGACAAGAAATGCAAACTGACCTCGAAGAAGGAGACTGGCTGTAATTTGGACTTACAAAGAGAAGGGTAAAGGAGTGGACAATGATTTTATCATACTAGAATGAGCAAAGTTTGGCTATTTAAACCCAGAACTGGAAGATTCAAACAATTTTTTTTTTCGTTAGGTACCAACTAGAAGGTGGGCTTCATTTTTAGTGGAAGAAAGATCTTCCGGGAAGTCACATACAATTGGAAGGCTTCTTTTTATCCTAGAAAGGTGAGTCAATCCAGTGGATTCTTTAATTAAATAAAAAATAAGCTTTATCCTATACATTTAATTGATTACTTAGAATTATGATCAAAAAGCCATGAGAATAAAAACCTTTGCTTTCTGTTGATTATCAAAAGTTTCCTATTTCTTCTCAGAGAAAAATATCAAATTACTAGTGGGTAGAAGCCTGCCATTTGGATATGACTCTACCCCACTGCCATGCACCTCTGGGCAGAGCCTTGTGGAGACCTGGGCCATGCTCACACCCACCTGGGGGCTTTCCTCAGTACTGGAGAGGATTCAGATGCCAGGCTTCACCCAGTGAGACACACATTAGGTTTCTCAGAACACTTGTCCCTGAGATATGTTGAAACCATCTCTAATGGTTCCCAATTGCAAACGTTTAGCTTTGTTTGGACAGAGCTTGGACTCGCCAATTAGTCATAATTAGAGGCCACATAAATAAAATATATGAAATGGTTCCGTAAAGAATTGATGACAAATTCCACTCCAGGTGGTTGGGGAGGTAAGCAGTAACGTTATCATTTACATTCTCTTTAGAGGTTTTGTTCTTACACAAAGTTGCTGGTTCTTATGGTTGCATGTTATTTAACCTTTTCTAAATCAATGATGATATGCTGTGGTGGGTATTCAATATACAAACCTAGAAGAGAGATGCAGTTCTCAAACCATCACACACGAAAAATGACTCCTGTTATTTCAGTCTTCCCTCGTGGATCCAGTCGAATGTGTGTTTTAAACAGTCCAGAGAACATTTTCTTGATTTTGTGTTCCTGAGACTGTGGTTTCTGGTGCAAAGAGCAAAGCAGAACTGAATGAAATTTGTGCTGCTTGAGAGTCTTCAAAGGAGTTTTCCAAATGACTCATGAATCAATAACTGATAGACTCAGTCATGCAGGGCATTTGTTTGTTGCCTCTGATGGTTTGGATCCCTTCTGTTGTAAACAAATTCCTTTTGGATAATAAAGGACATCAAATAAAACCTCATGGTAGTGCTCCGGAAGCTGGTACTCTCTTGGCAGTTAAGCTCTGTTCTCAAGATTTATGTGGACTTGCTGGTTATAATTAACTAAAAACACTCAGAGGTCTAGCTTTAAATAAAAACTCAGGCCAGAAAGCATATTCTCAAAATATTTACTTATTTATTACTGTGGTTTTGGGGAGATTTCAAACAAATAAATCTAGCACACAGTCTTAGGGAACAAAAGAGTCCTAGTGGTTTAAAAAAGCATTTAAAACATTTGGCTTGATAAATCT
Source organism: Hippopotamus amphibius kiboko (assembly GCF_030028045.1). Taxonomy (NCBI): domain Eukaryota; kingdom Metazoa; phylum Chordata; class Mammalia; order Artiodactyla; family Hippopotamidae; genus Hippopotamus; species Hippopotamus amphibius. The sequence continues at coordinate 63,096,597 of NC_080191.1, forward strand.
GCCTTTGCTCTAAGAATAAATACTGAACCCGGTTGATTTATCTTTGAAGATGGAAAATGTCTTTCCTCTTAACATGTATCTATCTTCACTGGCCTGGGTTGTGATAACAAGAGTGGGACACATATCTCCACCTCCACCTTTTTTTTTTTTAATTAAAGAAAATCCTTTTTTGTGAAAAAAATTATTTAAAGACTTACATGCTCATGATATAAAACCCGGAAAACACAGATGATCAAAAACAGCCTAAAACAATTCTCAGATTCTCATCCACACAACAATGATTATATATTCCATTCAGTTTGGCACACATTCTTCTTGAGTTATATGTGTTATGTTATATTATGTTGTGTTATGATATCTTATGGCTTTCTATCATGGTCTTCTATCTTGTCTAACTATGAGCTGTCACTGTCCACACCCACAGCCTGGAAACAGAGCTGGAGGTCCATACACACGCCCTCCACTAATCACTGTTGTGCTGTCCGGGTTTTATTGTTTCCTCCTTATGTACCCTTTCCTTCTTCCTCCTTTCTCTCCATTTTCTTTTGCTCTTCCTCTTACTGTGTTATTATGAGCAAGTTACTTAGTCTCTCTGTGTCTCACTTTTTAAAAATATTTATAAATAAGAGCTGCTGTGAGGAAACCGTGGGGGAGGTACTGTAAGTCACTTGGCACAGTGACTTGGCAAAGTCAAAGCCAACAAATGGTCTCCTCTTAACTAAATGTCCCTTTGGTGTGGGATACTCATGTTCTTAGAGCTGAGATACGTGGGGCAATGAGTAGACATACTGTGGAGAAGTCACAGTGGTCACCAATGGCAATAAGCATGAAACAATCCACTTGGAACATGGCATAATGGTTTACAAACCTTTTAAAATTCTAAACAGGTTTGGTGTATGTTTATCATGATTTTTCTGTGGTGTAATATCCTTTCTACCAAACCTACTTGCTGTTTATATCTCTTTACCTTTTCTCTGTGATTAATATAAATTGTATGTTTTCTATTCTGGTTAGAGTATCTTCTGTTTTAAATTGTAGAGATTATTCTGAATGTATCTAATAGTGGTCATTGGATTAAGGGCTCATCTCACACAGCCATTGGAAACTAAACTGGCCCAAGACAATGACAGCAGTTTTTTTTCAGTAACCACTTGTTCTCATGCTGCAGTGTCACTCTCTCCAGGGACTCACTGTGGGTGTACAAGGTCAGTGGGGACTTTTTTTCAGAAGTGGACACGATGCCAAAAACTCAACCTCTTTGCGCTGGTGCCAAAGTGAATCTCAGAGTTTTGGGTGAAGTAGAAAACAGTAGCTTTATTGCTTTGCTACGCAAAGGGGGACAGAGTGGGCTCCTGCCCCTGAAACTGTATGTCCCACTTGGGAGGATTTGATGAGGAGTTTTATAGCTAGAGTTCAAAGGTGGGGTTGCTGATAAGATTAGGGTGTATACAGAGCCTTCATTCCTTTAATTTGGTCTCAGGTAATCTTCTTGATGAGCTTCTCTGGTTCCTTTAATCTGGTCTCAGGTGGTCTTCTCTGGTATGAAGAATGCTGACATCTTCCATTTGTTGGGTTTTAATTATATAAAGACATTGCTATGTGTATCCTTTGAGGTGAAACCAGGACCCTGCCCCAAGGCTGCATTGTTGTTTCGTGGCTGCTCCTCCCTTGACTCTGCATCCCTTCCCTTCCTGGATTAGCAACTGTTTGAATCTGCCCTTTGGAATTTAGGGAAGGTCACAGAGGCTGGAGTCTGTTCCTTATAAGAAATGAGGGACACAGGAAGGCTTCTGTGTCCAGGAGCTCTACAGGGTCCTACTCAGTTTCAGGCAGTCCTGATAAAGCCAAGAACCTTGAGTTCGTTTTGCTTCAGCTTTCAATGTCAGGGTTAAGAACATTCAAGTGGCACAAGAACACAAGACCTCCATGGCTCTATTGATTATGTACACTAAGAAGATCTGCTCAACTCACTTTGCTTCAAGAAATTTAAGTAGCTTGGGAAGCCAAACTCATGATATTAACACATTTAATTAATTAAAGACAACTGAGGATTCAAAAGAGAAGACAAAGGGGAAAATGACACAAGGATTCCCACCTCCCCTCCTCCCCCATACATCTGAATCTCATCTTAAATTAAGCAACTCAAATAAATTCTGCTAAAAGTATCAATAGTTACTGCTGATATGGCTAAGCTAGAACTGGCATGTGATTTTTCTCTCCTAGTAAACATAATATGTTGCTTAATCCTGGAGTGACCCTGAAAGTCAGCAGCAGAACAGTTGCCTGATTGGCAAATGGCAAATGTTCCCAATGATTGAGATGGTTTCAGTGAAAAATGTCAACCCCTCCCTGGGAGTGTCTGTCATGCAGTTGTGTGGGTAACAGCAAACTTGGGTTGGGCCAGCAGGGGGTCAGGACAGTGCCAGACAGATGTCAGGGTCTGAGTTAAGCCAGTGATTTGGGTGTCAGGAAGTGAAGACCTGGGAGTCAGTAGTTTAATGTGGCCAAGAACAAGATGGAGGTCAGGAAGTCAGGCAGAGTCAAGGAGGAGCAATTAGGTCTGGGAGTGAAAAATGGAAGAATCAGAGGTTCAGAAGTTCAGATCACTTGCAGAGCTGGTATAGCACAAGCAAGCAAAACACAAGTAAGAGTTGAACCAGCAAATTTTTAAGACCATATATGTTTTTTTGTACTTCCTTGTCTGGCAGGGCTGGGCTTGTGGTATTCTACTGGTAACCCCGGGGGACACAAGTGATGTAGTCTGTTCTAAATTCCTGCACCCTTTACTAACCAGCTGTGTGCCTAAGTCAAGTAATATCCCTAAGCTTTAATTTCTTCACATGTTAATGGGGATACCATTGTTCACATTCCACAGGTCTCCTGAAAGTGTGTTCATTTTGTGATTATTCACAATTTGTATACTTTTCTGGTTATATGGTATGTGGGAAGACATTCTGGAACCTTTTTGAAACATTGAAAATGTTGAAGTATGTGGGCCAAGCGATGGGATTCAGAATGTCCTGCTTGAGCAGTGGAGGAGCTGAGGGTGCGGGGCATGGAGACTAATATCACCCTGTTTGGTCCTGAGGGATGGCTGGTTAGCCAAAGACGGGTAAGATTCCTCAGAGGAGGAACAACCTAAGACAGGCACAGCCGCAGAGGGGCCAACAGGGGTGATGCATAGAGCCTTCCTAATATCACCGTGTTTGGCCCTGGAGGATGACTGGTTAGCCAAAGACGGGTAAGATTCCTCAAGGGAGGAACAACCTAAGACAGGCACAGTCACAGAGGGGCCAACACGGGTGGGGCACAGACCCTTAATCCTTCTGAGAGAGGTCTCCTTCCCCCAGGGCTGCTTTGCTCTCCACACCCAGCTCAAATCAGGACCCAGGAGGCAAACAAAGATCATTGCCCCCAGTCATGTGAGGCCTTTGATTGTTTATGGGATCAACCTGGGAGTGTCAGACCCTTAGACTATGCCGAAAACTCAATAAAAGCAACGTGGGATTAATCAGCAGGGCTCTTGATCCTAGAGGTCTTGAGCCCCCCGGTCCCACTTTTCTCTTCAGTCTGTGTCTGTGTCTTCTTCAAGCTTGCGGCACCCGTCACTCGCCTCGAGTCGCCGAGCTGGTCTCGGCAATGGTATGTATCAATAAACCATTTCATTAAAAATGTTTATATATACATATACGAGGGTGAGTCAAAAATTATCTGCACGCTGGCTGTAGAATTTACCGAAGTTTTAATATAACCGGAGTGCGGATAATTTTTGACTCACTCTCGTACATACATATGACTGGCAGATAGTAGAAATTACTTGGTGGTTTGCAAAATGAAATATGATATAAGGAGCAGCACTTATAAATGGATTCTTGATAAAAATCACAAGTCACATTTGAACAATTCTTTAAATTTGGTTGTACTTAACTGAGTTTGTTTGGCATATGGTCATTTATTATTTTTTTAAGCACAGGCAAATGCCAATTTCTTTGTGAAGGTAATGGGATTACAGGTGGGCATATACGACCTCAAACAGTAAAACATTCAGGCAGGTAAATGAATATTTAAGCTGCTACAATGTATCAAACACCCAGATAGGCTAACTTATACCGTTGTTTAGATAATTGTTAAATTTAAATTCTTCTGCTTGAAATTATATAATTACCATTTCTCAAACTATGGGGAATTGTGGGTTCCTAATAGGTGTTAAGGTACAAAAAACTTCTATGGCCAATTTAGTTTGGGAAACAACTAGCCAGAAACTTTTTTTAAATCCTGGATTTCTCAGAGTTCTTCACTTCTAACATGCTTTGAGATTCTTTAGAAGTAAGTGGAAATATGCATATTTTTTGAAATAGAACCATATTCTTATGAAATAAGTTGGGGCATACTGATGTAGACATTTTATAACCCATAGTTTAGGTTGAAAGAGAAGATTTAGTTGGTTAATTGATACTGGTATTCCTACAAAGAAAGACATTATTACAGTCTCCTTCTTAGGCCACTGTTACTACTTTACTTGGAAACTGGGAAATTTACTTATGACTCAGTCCAATAGATCCCAAATTTTTCAAGGACAGGAGCTATCTCATGTGTAAAGTTTGTACTCCAGCTTCTGCACTTGGTAAATGTAGGCCTAACTATAAGTACTTGAAAGAAGCCTGGGGATTTTTTAATGAAATTATATGAAAGATAGGCATTTTGATGAATTTTTACTTATTCTAGTAGATTAAGGAGTATGGAATTTGGGGAGATAATTTATAAGTAGTGATTCAGAATTCTTCTGGCCCTGGATTTTACAAGGTACTGGCAGTGTCCAGTAAGAACACAGATTTTCATTCTCAAAGATGTCTTCCCCACCTTTCATCACTGAAATGCTGAAAACACTCACAAGTGATGAACCTCATAAGTTGCCTCCTTGCCCTCTGTCTAATCTTTTCTGCCATCAGAATTCTTTTTAAAACACTAGTATAAACTAGAAGTCAACAAATGTTTTCTATAAAGGGTCAGATAGTAAGTATTTTAGATTTTATGGGTCATACAGTCTTGGTATCCCATTGCAGAGCAAAACCAGCCATAGATAATATATAAAAGTGGGTGTGGCTATGTTTCAATAACATAATATTTAGAAGAATAGGCAGTGGGCCAACTTTGGGCCTTGGGCAGTTTACTGATTCCTGGTCAAAATCATGTCACTGTATTACTTAAAATCTCTTGATGGTTTCCTATTGTAACAGAATCAAATTCAATGTATCTAGCCTGATATACATTGCACTTTACAATCTGGTTCCAGTCTATCATTCTACCATTATTTTTAGCTACATAAATGCCAAATATTCCTCTAGTACATTGTGCCAATTACATCCTGGGTGGTTTACACCAATAAGGGCTTCTGGTCTTCAGCACCCTGGGAATCCTGCCCCTCCTACTAAAACAACATCTTTGCTATAGCTGACACTGACCTAGGATCAGGTCTTTGATTCTACAGGCACTGCCATGAAGTTTGAATACTAATAACCACAGATGCCTGTGTTTAACCAGTTGAGTTGTCATCAGAAAACAGACATGTTGAGACATACCCATTTGTGTGGGTTATGTAAAAGATCCAGACTGATATTTTTTCTTTTTTGATGGAAATGTTCAGCATATTTACTATGGTGGTGGTTACACAAACCCACAGATGTGATAAAATTGTACAAAATACACATACAACTCAAATACATACACATACAAATGAGCACAAGTAAAACTGGAGGAATCTGAACAAGACTGGTCGATTTTTTCAATGTTAATAATCTGGTTATGATATTTGACTACAATTTATGAGCTGCTTACCATTAGGGCAAACTGCGTAAAGTGTACATGAGCTCTCTCTGTCTTATTTATTATAGCTGTAGATGAATTTACAATAATCTCAACACAAATTTCAGTTAAAAAAAGGTCCACCAGGATTTAAATAGGTCTTAATCCCTTTACATAAACACTTCCCTTTTACCAAAATGAATTACTTTTAATTTCAAACTCTAACCTTTCTTATGTTCATATGTGTTTGAAATTGTTGCTTCAGTTCCACTGGTTCCAGCCTTTTATCCTGTCTGTATTTTCAGATCTCTCTTCTTTATCCTCCACATCCATCATTCTCTTATTTATTTTAAATAATTAATTAATTAATTTACTTTTAGCTGTGTTGGGTCTTCGTTGCTGCATGTGGGCTTTCTCTAGTTTTGCTGAGTGGGGGCTACTCTTTGCTGAAGTGCGCAGGCTTCTCATTGCAGTGGCTTCTCTTGTTGTGGAGCATGGGCTCTAGGCATGTGGACTTCAGTAGTTGTGGCACATGGGCTCAGTAGTTGTGGCTCACGGGCTCTAGAGTGCAGTCTCAGTGGTTGTGGTGCACATGCTTAGTTGCTCCTCTGCATGTGGGATTTTTACGGACCAGGGCTTGAACCCGTGTCCCCCCACATTGGCAGGCGGATTTTTAACCACTGTGCCACCAGGGAAGTCCCATCATCATTCTCTTTTCTCTTAGTCCTTTCCCTCTGTATCCTGGAAGAGTTTTGACATTGGTTCTCCAGGGTCTACAACATAGATTTGATTTTCTGTAGTGTTGATTCTTTACTGTTGATTCTGATTATTTTTTATTTTATGCTTACATTTTTACTTCCTTTAGACATTTTTATCTAAGTTCTTTTCTGATATTTTTAATATACATATTCAATTCTGAGTTATTAAGCATATTCATTAAATTCTTTAGCAAATTCAAAAGAGCAGCAATAGTTTCTTAAATATGTAGTTGATGGAGAAAAAGTGGGGTCACATAGCACATATATATTATTATCTGTCATTTTACCAGGAAACATTTTCAGTTCTGAAGATGATCAAAACTACAACATAATTAAGGGAGATACAATGAAAGAATGAGGTAATTGAATAAAAATGTTAATAAACAGGGTTCACAGAATAGAAACAATACTCTTTTGGTTTAAGGCTTCTTAACTTTTGAGCATTCATTCATTCATTCTACAAATATTTATTGGTGGCCTACTATGTTCTAGGCACTGTTTGAAATTCTGGAATATATGGATGTTAAAGATGTTTTGAATAAATACCTTTGACCAGTATTTCAAATTTTAGACCAACAAACATTTTAAACATCTGCCACAGCCTGCACCTCTGACTCTATATTTTGGGTGAGTATTTTTTTTTTTTGTGGAGAAATATTTGGGACTGGGCATTAAAGAGGTATCTCGTGTGGCAAAACACTTAAAGATGATGTTGTTGTTATTTCAAAGTAGTCCTTAGAGTTCCATTTGATTTGATGCTTTTTGTCAGTCAGCTTCTCAATGTTAATGTCTCTTCCAGACTGAAATAATCTGCCATCCTCCAGAATACTAGCCAAATTTAACTCAAATTAATTCTGAAATGAAGGATGACACATTTAATCAAGGTAAATACACTGGTGACTCTTTGAAAATACATTTTAAAAAGTGACTTTGCCAACCAGATGGTTTCTCCACGCAAATAGCTGGATCTTGAAGAAATACTCTTTACAAAGTAAGTTTACTTTGTTGGGGTTGGCTCCCATCAAGAGTGGATCGTCTTCCTTATTCTTTGACCAAGGATGATTCAGGACAGTGCACCTAACCCCACCCCAAAGTGGAGGTCCCTGTACAGGGTGAATGATGGTGACTGGGGCAACAGTTCTGGGTGTGGTCCGCCTCTGTCCTGAGGTCCAACTCTCCTGGGAGGCTCCCACTGTCATCCCCCTGTTGATAGCCTGTTTCCCAAGAGCAATCTGTGGCTCAGATCTGTAGAGCAGCTTTCATTGCTTGGAGTGTGGGCAAATGCCCTATTGCCTGGACTGTTTTTCTTTCTGGTGTGTTCTGTACCAGCCTTCTGTGCTTTGGAGTGGGAGGACCTCATATCTTGTCAAAAGCAAAAGAGAAAAGGAGCAAAAGACTCCGTTTGTGTTGTTTTGATTCTGGGTTACATAGGCTCACCTAACCTAGACAAAAGGAGTCTTCTGGTGGTCTAGAATGGCTTAGTGTGCAGGGCCACAGACTCAGCAATGAAGTGTTTATGCCGTTGCTGTCTGTGCATACATTGCCTTCTGTGTATACCTATTTCTCAGGACCTTACAGGGAGAGGAGATAGTTTAAGCACAGGATTTTGAATTAATTTCCCATGCCTGAGCCACACTTTATTTTTGTGAGCAGAATTCTGTGTCCCTTGTTGACATAACTTGCACACACTTTGAAGGAACATAAACTTTCAAATGTATTTGAGGTAAAGAACTAAATTTCGTTTATGTGCATGTTATGAAATGATGTACACGTGGCAAAAAATATCAAACAGAAAAAATTGTATCCTGTTAAAAGTGATTATTTGACCCTTAATGCACAGTTTCACTCACCAGAGGTAATTCCTTCCAGAAATTTTTCATGTATATACGTTAATGAATAATTTAAAAACATGTTAAAATTTTAAATAGCATTATTTTAAAAACACACGTGCACGATGAGAATAAATAATTTTAGAATTTGCTTTTCTAAATTTAACAATGTCTTAAAGATTGTTTCATAGCAGCACATAGAGATCTACCTCATTCTTTTAATGGCTACATCATTTTCACTGCAGGGATGTAGCATAATTTATTCAGTGAGGGATTTATTGCTTTAAAGATAATAAATGTCCCATAAATGGATAGTGCTGGGTTGAAGGTATTGCTCCCAAGGTAAAGATGTAACTTAAACTTACCTCCCTCCTTTTTTTTTTTTCGGGAAAATAAAAATTCAACTCTACATATGTTGTTGGAAGGGTGAGTTTTGGAGATGCTAATATTAATTTAACATCAGCTATAATGACAACAACAGAAAGAATAACAGCAACCAACACTGTGGCTGGATAATATTCTAGGGTATTAATTTATATTTCAGACACTTCCTCCTTTCACAGTACTCTGATAATGCCTCCTTTCTCAGTCCATGTCTCTAGACCATAGTCCCCTGCATCTGAAGCAGCCCCAATGACTAGGAAATTTATAGAGAAAGGCCAGAGGCTAAAATGTCAGGCTGGGAGACTCAGAGGCTCTTTAAATTCTCAGAAACTTGGGCTGGAGAAAAGGGAAAGGAAGGCAAAGGAATTACTTAGAAGGAATGTAGAAAAAGCCTGGGAGAGGTAGGAGTGGAGAAGAGCCACCTGGGAGCTGAGGAATGGGGACTCTGCTCCAAGCGAACATCCTGTTCCCAGAGACCCTCCCTGGTATCTCAAACTCCCTCTCCCCCTTCTCCCCTAGCTCATCACCCATGGGCAGTTTTGGAAAGAAAAGCTATAGCTGGTGGTGGGGAGCCGGGACACCCAGGGAGTGGGAAAATTGATTATGATATGTATCATAATACAGACATTTATATCTTTTGAAGTCTTACTATGTGTAGATATTACGTGCGAGTGCTTCCCAGGCATTATCCCAACAAACATAGGGGATATATATGTGGATATATATCCCCAACATATATGACATGTGATATATAATATATCACCTTATGTAACATGTAGTATGTAATCTATTACCTGTCTATCTATTTGGCTAGGGAAGACAGAATTTTCCTGATTTTATAGATGAGGTTGAATTATGAAGCTGCTTGCCCAAAGCTTCATAGCTAGTTAAGCAGAGTCAGTATCTGCTTAACTCTGGAGCCTGAACTCTTAACCACTGAACCACATTGCCTTTCTTGATTATGAAAGGATATATACATCCTCTCACTGGAGATGAGTCAAAGACAGGAGATATAAGAAAGAATGTGATTCGAGGAAAGGGCCTGAGTTGTCTAGACTATAATGTCTAAGGGTTTTTTGACAAAGATAAATAAGGAAGGTATACTAAAGTCACCAGGTAAAGCAACACAATTCAAATGATGAAATCGGCTTTGAATGGGAGGTGATGGGGTGCTGGAGCTCAGTGTGGGGTGGGCATAGTTAGTCTCAGGGGCCAGGTAGTTGTGGAGAGGACAGTTTGTCTTGAAATGAAGTTAATTTGGAATCCTGACATAAAGAGTCATTTTTTCTGAAAGACTGGGGTCCGCAACAGAGGACCTCAAGAAAAAAAGACCAAAATGTCCTTCATCACTACATTTTGCACTTGTAATTTGCTACTTATCTCCTTTCTAGACTGGGACATCTTTTGGGTAAAGTGACTTGTGCCTATGAATGGACTGTCTGAAGCAACACAGAGAACCCCGGGTGGGAATTGCAGCTGTTGATTGTTTGCCACTCAGCATCTCTGCTTCCTTATGCCAATAGCCCCGACTTTCATCTGGGTGCCTATCCCCAACCCCCAACCCAGGCCTCAGCCAATTACTTTCTTATATTTCTGTGGCTAGAATGATGTATTCAGCCATGAATATGTTCCCTAAGCCAGTCCAACAAAAATACATCACAGTTTTTCTAGAAACAAAGAGTATTGGTTCTGGTGTCATCCCTTTATTTCTTTTATCAAGCCATGCCACTCTTCTGGACTTTCCAGTTAGGGGAGACAAAAATTTATCTTTTTACTTAACTCATTTGTGATTCGGTTTTATATCTTTTGCAACCAAAAGAAATCTAATCAATAAATAAAGAAGGAAAAAGAAATGATAAAGTATCTTTTTGGGATTCCCTGGTGGTCCAGTGGTAAAGACTCCATGCTTTCACTGTAGGGGAGATGGGTTCAATTCCTGGTTGGGGATGTGTTGTGACCAAAAATATAAATAAATGAAGAAGGATAATTCTCCCTTATCCATTGGGCAGGTGAGCAGAAAAGATCAATAATGAATGCAGGCGACTTCTTTTTTGGGAGTACTCTTAAAGTATCAAAATATTGATATGTAATAGTAGCATTAAAAAATTAGTACAAAAATACTTTTAAGAGTTGCTGGGGGCAGAGTCAAGATGGTGGCATGGGACCACGCTTAGATCATGTCTTCCCACAAGTAGATAGGTTGCCAGAGGCCGGCAGGGGACCTGAGACCCAAGCAGACCACAGGAACCCTGGAGCAACTGGGTAGGACCTGGGGGAGGTCAGGGCAGCAGGGAAGGGGAAGCCAACAGGACCGGCACCCCTGGGGGGTGGCTGGGTGAGGGGGGAGGTTCCTGCCTGGAGGGACCGTTGCGGGCTGGGGAGATCTGAAACTGCAACTGGGTTTCTCCCGCCCAGGAGGCCAGGAGGCCTGCTGAGCTCCCCAGCTTGGGAGCCTGCTGGGCTCCCCAGCAGGGTCCTCCACTCTCCAAGGCCCCCTCTGGGCTGCCTGGGTCCTGGGGGTGTGGGAAGGAGGGACGAGGGGGTGGACAGGTGGACAGGTGGGGGTGGGGTTTTGAGATTGGGGGACGGAGAGGTGAAAGGGCATTTCGCCTGCTCTCTTGGCCAGGGAGGCTGACTGGGCTCCCAGGGCTGGTCCTTTACTCTCCGGGCGCCCCTCCAGCATGAGGATCCTGGGGGCGTGGGGGAGAGGGGGCGGGATGGGGGTGGGAGGGAGAGAGGCAGACAGTGGGGTGGGAAGGGATCTCTCCAGGTCAGAAGAATAGGGAAGGTGCTGCTAGGTATTTCCTCTGGGCAGGTCCTCCAACTTCCAAGGCTCCTCCCTGCTGTTAGTCCTAGAAGTACAGGAGGGAAGTGGTGGGAGGAAAAGGAGAGAGGCAGAAGGGGGGAGAGACCCTCTGAGATCAGAGGACTGGGGGGGTAGTGGAAGGCATTTCTGCTGCCCATTGGCCTGGGAAGTCTGCTGGGCTCTGGAGTCTGGTCTCCAGCCCTCTAGGGTCCTCTCCCAGATGCGCTGGTCCCAGGGATGTTGGAGCGTGACAGGGGAAGAGGAAGAGAGGCAGACTGGTGTTGGGACATTCCAGGAGCAGAGGACCGGGGGAGGTGAGGAGAACCTTTCCCCTGCCCACTTGGGCCCAGTGGGCCTGCTGGGCTCCTGGGACTGGTCCCTCGGTCTCTCTGGCTGAGTGGGTCATACAGGCATGGGAGGGAGGAGAGGAGAAGAGGAAGAGAGGCAGACAGTGGTGGGGGGGAGGGACCTTGCAGGACTGGAGGATCAGGGGAGATGCTGCAGGAAATCTCCCTACCCACTTGGCACCAGAAGGCCTGTTGCACCCCCAGGCCTGGTCTTCAGTCCTCCAGGGACTCCTCTAGGTCTCACTGGTCCTAGAAGTGTAGGAGGAAAGCAGGGGAGAAGAGGAGAGGCAGGCAGGGGAGGGGGCCTTCTGGGATTGGAGGATCAAGGGAGGCAGCGAGGGTATTTCCCCTGTCCACTAGCTCTGGGAAGCCTGCTAGTCTCACAGAACTGGTCTTTCACACTCCAGGGCCCCCTCCAGCTGCTTGGGACCTAGGAGAGTGGGGGGAGGGGGAGAGGAAGAGAGGCAGACAGGGACCCTATGAGACTGGGAGATCTGGGGAAGTGCTGCAGGTGTTACCTTAGCCCAGTTGGCCCTGGGAAGCCTGCTGGGCATCAGAGTCTGGTCTCCTGCCTTCCAGAGCCCCCTCTAGCTGTGAGGGTCTGAGGGGAATAGGAGGGAGGGGGTGAGGAAGAAGAGAACCCAAGGGGGAGCAACCCTCCAAGACTGGAGGACTGGGGGAGATGCCTAGCATTTGTCCCACCAACTCAGGCCCAGGGAGTCTGCTGGGTACCTCGATCTGGTCCTTTTCCCCAAGGACCAGAGGCATGCCTGGGTCCCTCTGCCTCATTGGGCCTAAGCCCCATTCCCCACCACCCCCAGGGCCTTTTCTAAGTGTAGGCCCCACCCATTGCCTAACCCCCACCCCTGCCCTTGTCTAAGCCCCACCCCCACAGCCAAGGCCTATTCTGGCTTTGTTTTTTTTCTTTTTTCTTTTTCTCTTTTTTTTCTTCCCACCTCCTCACTTAGGCTATTGCAGTTGTTTTAGCTTCCAGTTTTTGCGCCATCTTTTTTTAAAAATTTTTTTCAACACATCTGTTAGTTTCCTATTATTGTATTTTTTACCTTGCTATTGTTCTCTTGTTCTCCTACTTTCTTTTCAAAATTTTTTTCATTTTCCTGCTCCACACAGCTTGTGGGATCTTGATTCACAAGCCCAGTGTCAGGCCTGAGCAACTGAGGTGGGAGCTCGTCCAAAACATTGGACTAACAGGAAAACCCAGTTCCCAGGGAATATTCATCAGCATGCAGTCTCCCAGAGGTTCTCACCTCAACACCAAGACCCAGCTATACTCAACAGCCTACAAACTCCAGTGCTTGAAACCTCTGGCCAAGCACCCAGTGGGACAGGAACATAATCCCACCAATCCAAAGTGGGGGGGGGGGAATGAGACAACAAAAAAATATGTCACAGATGAAGGAACAAGGTAAAAACACACAAGATCAAATAAATGAAGAGGAAATAGGAAAATTGCCTGAAAAGAATTCAGAGTAGTGATAGTAAAGATGATCCAAAATCTCAATAACAAAATAGAGAAAATGCAAGAAACAATTAATAAGGACTCAGAAGAACTAAAGAGCAAACAGTAATAGATAACAAAATAACTGAAATTAAAAATACTCTAGATGGTATAAACAGCAGAATAACTGAGGCAGAAGAATGAATAAGAGAGTTGGAAGGTAGAATGGGGGAAATAACTGCCACAGAGCAGGAAAGAGAAAAAAGAATAAAAAGAATGGAAGACAGTCTCAGACACCTTGGTGACAACATTAAGTGCACCAACATTTGAATCATAGACATCCCAGAAGAAGAAGAAAAAAAGAAAATGTCTGAGAAAATATTTCAAGAGGTTATATGAAAAACTTCCCCAACATGGAAAAGGAAATAATTAATCAAGTCCAAGAAGTGCAGAGAGTCCCATACAGAATAAAGCCAAGGAGAAATACACTGAGGCACATATTAATCAAGCTAACGAAAATTAAACAAAAAGAAAAAATATTAAAAGCAGCAAGAGAAAAGCAGCAAGAGAAAAGCAGCAAATACATATAAGGGAAAACCCATAAGGATAACAGCTGATCTTTCTGCAGAAACTCTGCAGGCCAGAAGGGAATGGCAGGATATACTGAAAGTCCTGAATGAGAAAAACCTACAGCCAAGAATACTCTACCCAGCAAGAATCTCATTCAGATTTGATGGAGAAATCAAAAGCTTTACAGACAAGCAAAATTAAGAGAATTCAGCACCACCAAACCAGCCTTACAACAACTGCTAAATGAACTTTTCTAAGCAGGAAACACAAGAGAAGGAAAAGACCTACAAAAACAAACCCAAAACAAATAAGAAAATGGTAATAGGAACATACATGTCAATAATCACCTTAAATGTAAATGGATTAAATACTCCAACCAAAAGACACAGATTGGTTGAATGGATACAAAAACAAGACCCTTTCATTTGCTGCCTACAAGAAACACACTTCAGATCAAGGGACACATATAGACTGAAAGTAAAGAGATGGAAAAAGATATTCCATGCAAATGGAAGTCAACAGAAAGCTGGAGTAGCGATACTCATATTAGACAAATTAGACTTTAAAGTAAAGACTATTACAAGAGACAAGGAAGGACACCACATAATGGTCAAGGGATCCATCCAAGAAGAACATATCACAATAGTAAATATCTATGCCCCCAACATAGGAGTACCTCAATACATAAGGCAAATGCTAACAGCCATAAAGGTGGAAATTGACAGTAACACAATAACAGTAGGAGACTTGAACACCGCACTTACATCAATGGACAGATCATCTAAACAGAAAATAAATAAGGACACCCAAGCTTTAAATGACACATTAGACCATCTCGACTTAATGGATATTTATAGGACATTCCATCCAAAAACTACAGAATGCACTTCCTTCTCAAGTGCACACAGAACATTCTCCAGGATAGATCACATCTTGGGTCACAAATCAAGCCTTGGTAAATTCAAAAAAATTGAAATCATATCAAGCATCTTCTCTGACCACAATGCCATGAGACTCGATATCAATTACCTTAAAAAAACTGTAAAAAACACAAACACATGGAGACTAAACAATATGCTATTAAACAACCAAGAAATCACTGAAGAAATGAAAGAGGAAATCAAAACATACCTAGAAACAAACGACAATGAAAACACAACAACCCAAAACCTATGGGATGCAGCAAAAGCAATTCTAAGACAGAAGTTTATAACAATACAGTCCTACCTCAAGAAACAAGGAAAATCTCGAATAAACAACCTAACTTTACACCTAAAACAATAAGAGAAAGAAGAACAAAAAAACCCTAAAGAGAGCAGAAGGAAAGAAATCATGATGATCAGACCAGAAATAAATGAAAAAGAAAGGAAGGAAACAATAGCAGAGATCAATAAAACTAAAAGCTGGTTCTTTGAGAAGATAAACAAAATTGATAAACTATTAGCCAGACTCATCAGGAAAAAAAGGAAGTAGACGCAAATCAACAGAATTAGAAATGAAAAAGGAGAAGTAACAACGGACACCTCAGAAATAGAAAAGATCATGAGAGACTACTACAAGCAACTATATGCCAATATATTGCATAACCTGGAAGAAATGGATAAATTCTTAGAAAAGTACAATCATCCAAGACTGAACCAGGAAGAAATAGAAACTATGAACAGACCAATCACAAGTACGGAAACTGAGACTGTGATTCAAAATCTCCCAACAAACAAAAGCCCAGGGCCAGATGGATTCACAGGTGAATTCTATCTAACATTGAGAGATGAGTTAACACCTATCATTCTCAAACTCTTCCAAAATCTAGCAGAAGGCGGAACATTCCCAAACTCATTCTGGGAGGCCACCATCACCCTATACCAAAACCAGGCAAAGATGTCACACAAAAAAAATTACAGACCAATATCACTGATGAATACAGACGCAAGAATCCTCAACAAAATACTAGCTAACAGAATCCAACAGCACATTAAAAAGATCATACACCATGATCAAGTGGAGTTTATCCCTAGCATGCAAGGATTCTTCAATATATGCAAATCAATGTGATACATCATATTAACAAATTGAAGGATAAAAACCATATGATCATCTCAATAGATGCAGAAAAAGCTTTTGACAAAATTCAACATCCATTTATGTCAAAAACTCTCCAAAAATGGGAATAGAAGGAAATTACCTCAACATAATAAAAGCCATATAGGAGAAACCAACAGCCAACATCATTCTAAATGGTGAAAAACTGAAAAAATTCCCTCTAAGAACAGGAACAAGACAAGGGTGCCCACTCTCACCATTATTATTCAACATAGTTTTGGAAGTTTTAGCCACAGCAATCAGAGAAGAAAGAGAAATAAAAGGAATCCAAACTGGAAAAGAAGAAGTACAATTGTCACTCTTTGCAGATGACATGATATTATACATAGAACACCCTAAAGATTCTACCAGAAAACTGCTGGCACTAATTGATGAATTTAGTAAAATAGCAGGATACAAAATTAATGCACAGAAATCTCTTGCATTCCTATACACTAACAATGAAAGAGCAGAAAGAGAAATTAAGGAAACTCTCCCACTTACCATTGCAACAAAAAGAATAAGATACCTAGGAATAAACCTACCTAAGGAGGCAAAAGACCTGTATGCAGAAAACTAGAAGACACTGATGGAAGTAATCAAAGATGATACAAACAGGTAGAGGGACATACCATGTTCTTCGACTGGAAGAATCAACATTGTGAAAATGACTATCCTACCCAAAGCTATTTACAGATTCAACACAATCCCTATCAAATTACCAATGGCATTTTTCACAGAACTAGAACAAGAAATTGTATGATTTGTATGGAAATGCAAAAGACCCTGAATAGCCAAAGCAATCTTGAGAAGGAAAGATGGAATTGGTGGAGTTAGGCTTCCTGACTTCAAACTATACTTCAAGGCCACAGTGATCAAGACAGTATGGTATTGGCACAAAAATAGAAATATAGATCAAAGGAACAGAATAGAGAACCCAGAGGTAAACCCACACACATATGAGCACCTTATCTTTTACAAAGTAGGCAAGAATATACAATGGAAAAAAGACAAGATCTTCAATAAGTGGTACTGGGAAAATTGGACAGCTACATGTAAAAGAATGAGATTAGAATGCTTCCTAACACCATACACAAAAGTAAAATCAAAATGGATTAAAGACCTAAATGTAAGGCCAGACACTATAAAACTCCTAGAGGAAAACGTAGGCAGAACACTCTATGACATACATCAAAGCAAGATCCTTTTTTTTTTAATTTTAATTTTTTTATTTTTTACAACAAACTGCATATATTTAGAGTGTACAATTTGGTATCCCAGTCTTCCAATTCTTCCCCCCCCAACCCTCCCCGCTTTCCCCACTTGGTGTCCATATGTTTGTTCTCTACATCTGGGTCTCTATTTCTGCCTTGCAAACTGGTTGATTTGTACCATTTTTCTATAGTCCACATATATGTGTTAATATACAATATTTGTTTTTCTCTTTCTGACTCACTTTGCTCTGTATGACAGTCTCTAGGTCCATTCATGTCTCTAAAAATGTCCCAGTTTCATTGCTATTTACAGTTGAGTAATATTCCATTGTATGTAGGTACCACATCTTCTTTATCCATTCATCTGTTGATGGACATTTAGGTTGCTTCCATGTCCTGGCTATTGTAAATAGTGCTGCAATGAACATTGGAGTGCATGCGTCTTTTTGAATTATGGTGTTCTCTGGGTATATGCCCAGGAGTGGGATTGCTGGCTCATATGGTAGTTCTATTTTTAGTTTTTCAAGGAACCTCCATACTGTTTTCCATAGTGGCTGTATCAATTTACATTCCCACCAATAGTGCAAGAGCGTTCCTTTTTTTCCACACCCTCTCCAGCATTTACTGTTTGTAGATTTTCTGATGATGCCCATTCTAACTGGTGTGAGCTGATACCTCATTGTAGTTTTGATTTGCATTTCTCTAATAATTAGTGATGTTGAGCAGCTTTTCATGTGCCTCTTGGCCATCCGTATGTCTTCTTTGGAGAAATGCCTAGTTAGGTCTTCTACCCATTTTTTTATTGGGTTGTTTGTTTTTTTGATATTGAGCTGGATGAACTGTTTATATATTTTGGAGATTAATCCTTTGTCTTTTGATTCATTTGCAAATATTTTTTCCCATTCTGAGGGTTGTCTTTTGGTCTTGCTTATAGTTTCTTTAGCTGTGCAGAAGCTTTGAAGTTTCATTAGGTCCCACTTATTTATTTTTGTTTTTATTTCCATTATTCTAGGGGGTGGATCAAAAAAGATCTTGCTGTTATTTATGTCGAAGAGTGTTCTTCCTATGTTTTCCTCCAGGAGTTTTATAGTGTCTGGCCTTACATTTAGGTCTTTTATCCATTTTGAGTTTATTTTTGTGTATGGTGTTAGGAAGTGTTCTAATTTCATTCTTTTCCATGTAGCTGTCCAGTTTTCCCAGCACCACTTATTGAAGAGGCTGCCTTTTCTCCATTGTATATCCTTGCCTCCTTTGTCATAGATTAGTTGACCATAGTTTATCTTTGCACTTTCTATCCTGTTGCATTGATCTATATTTCAGTTTTTGTGCCAGTACCATACTGTCTTGAAAAGCAAGATCCTTTTTGACCCATCTTCTAAAATAATGGAAATAAAATCAGGAATAAACAAATGGGACCTAATGAAACTTAAAAACTTTTGCACAGCGAAAGAAACCATAAACAAGACAAGAAGACAACCCTCGGAACTGGAGAAGATACTTGCCAACGAAGCAACTGACAAAGGATTAATCTCCAAAATATATAAGCAGCTCATGCAGCTTAATACCAAAAAGGCAAAGAACCAAATCCACAAATGGGTGGAAGACCTAAACAGGCATTTCTCCAAAGGAGACATGCAGATGGCTAAGAAACACATGAAAAGATGCTCAACATCACTAATCATCAGAGAGATGCAAGTCAAAGCCATAATGAGGTATCACCTCACTCCAGTCAGAATAGCCATCATCAAAAAATCTGGAAACAATAAAAAAAAAATAAAAATAAATCTGGAAACAATAAATGTTGGAGAGGGTGTAGAGAAAAGGGAACTTTCCTGCACTGCTGATGGGAATGTAAGCTTGTACAGCCACTATGGAGAACAGTATGGAGATTCCTTAAAAAACTAAAAATAGACCATATGGTACAGTAATCCCACTCCTGTGCATATACCCAGAAAAAACCATAATCCCAAAAGAAACATGTACCATAATGTTCATTGCAGCACTATTTAGAATAGACAGGACATTGAAGCAACCTAAATGCCCATCAACAGATGAATGGATAAAAAAGATGTGGCACATATATGCAATGGAATATTATTCAGCCAGAAAAAGAAATGAAATGGAGCTATATGTAATGAGGTGGATAGATGTAGAGACTGTCGTACAGAGCAAAGTAAGCCAGAAAGAGAAAAACAAATATCATATGCTAACTCATATATATGGAATCCGAAGAAATGGTACTGATGAACCCAGTGACAGGGCAAGAGTGGAGATGCAGATGTAGAGAATGCAGTTGAGGACACAGGGATGGGTTGGAGGTGGGGGCAAAGGGGAAGCTGGGGAAGTGAGAGAGTAGCATAGACATAGATACACTACCAACTATAAAATAGATAGCTAGCGGGAAGTTGCTGTATAAGAAAGAGAGATCCACTCGATGATGGGTGATGCCTTAGAGGGCCAGGACAGGGAGTGTGGAAAGGAGTTGCAGGAGGCAGGGGATGTGGGGATATATGTATAAATACAGCTGATTCACTTTGGTGTACCTCAAAAACTGGCAGGAATGTAAAGCAATTATATTCCAATAAGGAGCTTAAAAAAGAAGGGAATTCCCAGTGGTTACCCCTCAGATTTCTTATGAGTAAATAACAAATACTATACACTAATGTAAATGCTTCGCTAAACTCAAGATAAACCCCTGAAGAATAACATGGAGAATTCATGATCTGTGAGTAGTGTAGAGGTATCGTTCACCCCATTGAACCACTTAGCATTTTTAGTTTCAGTGCAATATATATATTCTGTGAATTATTTAAAGAAATATATAGAGATGATGTCAAGAGGACAGAGTAGAAAGATGTGGGCTCATTGCTTCTTATGAAAACACCAAAATCACAACTAACTGTTCAACAGCCATTGACCAAAAAGAAAAAAAAAAAAAAAAAGCTGGAACCTACCAAAAACAAACAAACAAACAAACAAAGGCAAACCTCCCCCCCCAGACATCCAAAGACAAAGAAGAAGCTATGAGACTGTAGAAGGGGCCCAATCACAATAAAATTAAATCCCTTACCCACTGTGTGGGCAAGCAACAAACTGGAAAATAATTATACCACAGGACTTCTCCCACAGGAGTGAAAGTTCTAAGCCCCACATCAGGCTCCCCAGCCTGAGGGTCTGGCAATAGGCGGAGGGGTCCCAAGAGAATCTGGCTTTGAAGACCAGTGAGGTTTGATCACAGGAATTCCATAGGAAGAATGAATATGTGAGCCAAAAGACAGAATGGTGGAAATAAGTGCCATGGAGCAGAATAAAGAAAAAAGAATGAAAAGAAATGAGGACAGTCTCAGAGACCTCTGGAACAATATTAAGCACACCAACATTCAAATTATAGGGGTCCCAGAAGAAGAAGAGAAAGGGTCTGAGAAAATATTTGAAGAGATTATACTTGGAAACTTCCCTAACATGGGAAAGTAAATAGCCAACCAAATCCAGGAAGTGTAAAGAGTCTCACACAGGATAAATCCAAGGAGGAACACACTGAGACACTTGGTAATCAAATTGACAAAAATTATAGACAAAGAAGTCCCATAAGGTTATCAGCTGATTTCTCAGCAGAAACTCTGCAGGCCAAAAGGGAGTGGCATGATATATTTAAAGTGATGAAAGGGAAGAAACTTCAATGAAGATTACTCTACCCAGCAAGGCTCTCATTCAGATTTGACAGAGAAATCAAAAGCTTTACAGGCAAGCAAAACCTGAGAGTATTCAGCACCACCAGACCAACTTTGCAACAAATGCTAATGGAACTTCTCTAGGTGGAAAAGAAAAGGCCACAATTAGAAACAAGAAAATTACAAATGGAAAAGTTGACCAGTAAAGGCAAATATACAGTAAAGGTAGGAAATTATTCACACACAAATATGTTATTGAAACCAGCAATTGTGAGAAGACAAGAGAACAAATGGGGGAAATTAGAAATTCATTTGAAATTAAAAGACCAGCAACTTGAAACAATCTTGTTTATATACAGACTGCTTTATCAAAACCTCATGTTAACTGCAAACCAAAAATCTACAAGATACACACACACACACACACACACACACACACACATCTAAACACAACACTAAAGTTAGTCATCAGATCACAAGAGACGAGAACAAAAGAGGAAGGGAAGAAAAAAAGCCTACAAAAACAAATCCAAAACAACCAAGAAAATGACAGTAAGAATATACATATCGATAATTACCTTAAATGTAAACAGATTAAATTCTCCAACCAAAAGACACAGACTGGCCTAATGGATACAAAAATAAGACCTGTATATATGCTATTTTCAAGAGAACCACTTCAGAGCTAGGGACACATACAGACTGAAAGTGAAGGAATGGAAAAAAAGTATTCTATGCAAATGGAAAACAAAAGAAAGCTGAAGTAGCAATATTCATATCAGGCAAAATAGACTGTAAAATAAAGAATATTACAAGAGACAAGGAAGGACACTACATAACGATCAAGAGATCAATCCAAGAAGAAGATATAACAATTGTAAATATATATGCATCCAACATAGGAGCATCTCAACATGTAAGGCAAATTTTAACAGTCATAAAAGGAGAAATTGACAATAACACAGTAGTGGGGAACTTTAACACACACTTTCATCAATGGACAAATCACCCAGACCAAAAATCAATAAGGAAATTCAGGCCTTAAATGGCACATTAGATTTATCCCAGTAATGCAAGGATTCTTCAATATATGCAAATCAATCAGTGTGATATACCACATCAACAAATTGAATAAAAGCCATATGATCATCTCAATAGATGCAGAACAAACAAAAATTCAACACCCATTTATGAGAAAGATTCTCCAGAAAGTGGGCACAGAGGGAACATATCTCAATGTGATAAAGGCCGTATATGACAGATAAAAAGGGTAAGTAATTTTGTTGAGAAAAATGGACTTACTTTACAGTTAATTTTTTCCAAAATATTCTTATTTATATTGTCTTTTATTTGTACTCATGTTATTCAAAAATAGTGATTATAATTTTGTACACTTTTTATTTTAATGACTTTTTTTTTGCTCCAATTGGAATCATGCTTCGAAATTGGTAAATTTCTAAAATCATTATTTCTCTCCTTGAAAAGTTTAACAGATGCCAGAACATCATGCCTAGAAAAGTGTGATGAATAGGATATAATAGAGAAAAATTGAGAATTATGGTCAGGCTAATTATTTTGCAGATAGGCAAAAAAGATTACTAAACCTACATAAGTTTATACTGATATTCTGCTTGGAGAAGAGAATCTTAATCTTAATTTCTCATCATGATTTGGAGTAGTTAACCAAGGAATTATTACCTTAAGACAATCCAGCCTAGATTTGTTATTGGAAAAAAAAGGAAAAAGAGCATGTTTTAATTGAGGGTACATCTTACTGAAGTGATATGCCTTTTATAAATTACATTAGTAAACATTTTTCCTCACAGTTATATCTCTAAGTATATTTTGTTTTGTAAAAAAAATAAGACATTTAATTTTTAGGAGAGAAAACAGCAATAGGCAAAGACTGCCAAAAAGCACTAAAGATATCTCCTTTTGGATCTGTATATTCCTGATTTTTTCCTTTATGGATGAATGACTTCCTTTTATAGCCTAAGAGCATACATTTTCAGAGAACCAAACGTTCTTTCTTCCATATGTCTTTCTAAAAAAACTAGTATCGAAGGGAATTACCTTAGCAAAATGTCTCTTTGTCTTGGGGTACAAATTTTATATCCTTTTACATTTTAGAAGTAGGAAACTTAAGCATGAATTTTTTGTGTGGACCAAAGTCATTATATGGTGAGAATGCTAGGAATAAAATTTTATTTACAGCAGACATCTGTTTATCTAGATTTTAATGAGCATATCTTTATAGCAGACATCCACTTATTTAGACTAAATATCCAGAAGTCTGAAATAGACAGATTTCTCCCCCTGACCCCTGGTACCCTTTATAACAGAATCAGGCTAGTCAGTGGTCAAGCAAGATGAATGGCTTTAGACTGAGGATGAGGAATCCAAGGTCCATTTCATTTAGGTAAGATAGCTGGTCTGATTTTTTGGATATGTGGAAGGAAGATCTGAAAGTGATGAGACCAGCCCATCTAAGGGTCCAAGTTGCACTGGTCTGTGCCACTATTATAGCCACTGTTGGCATGTAGTGTCATCCAGGCATTTTCTGTTAGTGGAAGTGAGGGTGCAGGTAACATGAATTAAGAGGGCCCAACAGCAGCAAGTGTTGGGAACTCAGTGATGTGGAGATGGGGACAAGGAAGGGGGATCTAGTTATTGCGAGGACCATCATATTGTCGTTAGTGTGAGGACTGCAAACTCCTCAACAGCAAGGGGCCAAGTTTCAGTTGTTTCTGTAGTTTCCCTAACACACTCTTGAGTGCATCATAGGTACTCAATACATTGCTGTTGAATGAGAAAAGAAGGTAGAGACTTAGGTTTCTCTTGGGGTACATGTGACATAATTAGTTTATTCAGAAACTGGGTGTGAAGGAAGGACTCGGGATATAAGTTGCGAAGAAGAAAAATGGTCTCTGGTTGTTGGGGGAAGTAAAGCATCAAGACACAAGATAGATCATCAATTCATTCATCTGACACGTATTTATTTATTGAACATCGGCTCTGTAGCATGTGTTGCACTAGTGTTTACAGAATAGTGAACAATACAGATAAGGTTTCCCTGGATCGACCTGAAATTTCTGGCTTGGGAAAGATTGACCCAATGCTAAGAGGGAGAGAGAGCTACATTCTCTTTTGAACTCCAACTAGAGTTTTGTCCTCACCATTTCAGCCAAACTGTCCTTATCAAGGTCACTGGTGGTTTCTAACTGGTCAGTGGTTAGTTCTAATCTCTCATCTTACCCTCTTATTAGAAGTGTTGGACAGAGCTGGTGATTCTTTTTTTGACTGACTTTGTTGACTTGCAAATTTAAGAGTGTGACTACCAATCTGTGCTTGCCTAGGTTAAAAATTTTAAAGGCTGGAGTATACACAAAAAATCCAAGAAGATCATATCTATTTTTAATACAACCTGAGTATGTTGCTGATCAGAAATTATATCTTATAGTTCATGTTTGCTTGAAATAGTCTCTGATGTTATTGCTGAAATTTACATTCACTGGACTCACTGATGTGAATTAGACATGTTAATAGCAGCGTTCAGAAGAAAGTGTATAGGGAAAGCCAGGGAGATTTAGAGCTGATGATGGAATCTCTCAGTCTATGTTTCTTTCCCCATATTTAGATTAGTTTTGGGATTATGATGTTAAAATTTCTTAATAATACTTTCAAACATCACTTAATTTACCTTTTGCGATTTATTCTTTTTCTTCTACTTTGCATTTTTCCTTCAGATTTGATGTTTCCTTGCTTGCTAATATATTGGAGTTTTGCAACTGACACTGTTTTCTCTAAATATTCATTCCATAAACCCCTTTGCATGACCAAATTTACTCCTGAGCTCTAGTCTTGCCCCTGAAAAAATAAGGTAGAAATGATGTTTTCCAAAATGTGGCAGAATCTCTTTAGTGTTGGGTGGGTTATAAGAACCGACATTAATGTGTGGTTGAAACACTGGTAATTTTGTGTCCCTTAATGGATCAAATTTTAAAAAAAGCAATAACCAAAAAGGCAAGTCTTTTTTTCCCCCATTTGATGTTTCCACTTTTACAAGGAGAGAGTAAATGCCTTTCAGGCTTAGAAAGGGCCACTCATTTCCTGAAGAGTCTGCAGTGTAGGAGTGAAACTGAGGCTGCATTAACTTATTTCATCAACAAACATTTTTGTGCACTTTTCTCAAGTGCTGTCTTCTTTCGTGAGTTGGAGAGCTCTGCATCTGAAGTCCCCAGCCCTGTCCTTTCTGCTGGATTTCTTCCTCGAGGACACCACAGGGGAAGTGTGTGGAGTAGTTTGTTTGGACTCGTTTGGTGTAGACCCTGATCACCATGGCAGAGGCTTGGAGGATAGCGAGGTCAGACTAAGAATGTAATTAATATGTGTTAACTCTGTAGAAATATTGGCATTGCACTTCAGGTTGAAGTACATTGTTGATTACATAGTTTTGGGTTTATTTTACTGGAGAAAAGTTTTAAGGTTCAGACATGATAGTTTGTGACATTGGAGCAAATGTGAAGCCAAAGCCGGAAGGATTCCAGGACAAGATAGGGTCACTGGGAGATTGGGAAAGTGAGATCACATTTTTATGTGGGGAGATTCCTCAAAACAAAACAAATCACAATAAAGCAAAGTAATGGAAGACATGAGCTGTCTTCTAAATTTTGCCCAGGGCAGACTCAGCCTGACTCACACTCGGCCTTTTGACTTCTAAAATGTGTCCATTGACCAGTGATCACTCACTGAAGACATAAAGCAGCTGGGTCTTGTGGCTGCAAATTTGGTGACCTGGGAATTTTGAATGATAAACAGCTAAACTGAGCTTACCATAAAATAAACAAGATGCATCTTAATTTAGCCTGGAAATATTTAAGTGAATAAAGCTCTCTGACTAGGCTTGATAAGGTCTTGGGAAATTGGTGTCAGTCCAGCAGAGAAAAGTCCTACAAGGTTGGGTCATTCAAGTCTGTGGTTTATTGGTCTTCATAATTAGAAAACTTTATAAAAGATGAATTTTGGAGGGGGGTGACAAAAGTGAATGATTTATGAGACAATGATATCAGTAATTGCATATATGTGCAAAATGCTATAAAAGCAAATGGAGAAAAAAAACCCTTAATAGGACTTCCCTGGTGGTGCACTGGTTGAGAATCCGCCTGCCAATGCAGGGGACTCAGGTTCGAGCCCTGGCCTGGGAAGATCCCACATGCTGAGTAGCAACTAAGCCTGTGTGCCACAACTACTGAAGCCTGCATGCCTGTAGCCTGTGCTCCACAACAAGAGAAGCCACCACAATGAGAGGACCGTGCACCACAACATAAAGTAGCCCCTGCTCACTGTAACTAGAGAAAACCTGCATGCAGCAACGAAGACCCAATGCAGCCAATAAATAAAAACAAATAAATAAATATTAAAAAACCCTTAATATACAATTTTATTCTTTCTAGGTAAATATGGGGATGCAGGGTTTCTAAAAGCACCATCCTGGAATTGTGTCTAATGTGTACAACATAAATACTTCTGGGTGTGACAAAGATCCAACAAAGTTGTTTTTTTAAGATTTATGTATGCATTATTTTTGGCTGTGTTGGGTCTTTGGTAGCTCTGCACGGGCTTTCTCTAGTTGTGGCGAGCGGGGGCTACTCTTTGTTGTGGTGTGCGGGCTTCTGAATATGGTGGCTTCTCTTGTTGCAGAGCACGGGCTCTAGGTGCTTGGACTTCAGTAGTTGCAGTACTTGGGCTCAGTAGTTGTGGATTTCAGGCTCTAGAGTGCAGGCTCAGTAGTTGTGGCGCATCGGCTTAGTTGCTCCACGGCAATTGGGATACCCCTGGACCAGGGATCAAACTGGTGTCCCCCACACTGACAGGCAGACTCCCAACCACTCTGCCACCAGGGAAGTCCCCTGACAAAGTATGGATTGTAATTCATGGTGTTTTTTTCTACAATGAAAGATAAAAATTCTTTGAAGTATGCGATGGTTAAGCTTCCCTTATTTGCTTGAAATATTATTGTTTCATTTCTGTCTCCTTTCCCCTTGCACCTAATTAGTTTAACAATTTCTGGCAGTTCTTTTACATGCTCTCTCACACACATTCATTTTCCTCCATCTCCATTGCTGTTGCCTGTTTCAATCAGTTGCTCCGTAATTTGCATCTCTTCTGGGGATTGCTGCAACTACATCTCCCTGCATCCAGGCCCTCTTCATGTTTCGTATCTTAGTTAAAACATAACATTTTCATTCATTTTATTTTAGCCATTCTGGTAGGTGTGAAGTGGTATCTCGTGGTTTTAACTTGTGTTTCTTGAGTGAGTAGTGAGTTTGAACACTATTTTTTGTGTTCATTGGACATTTGGATTTCTTGCTTGTGAAATGCCTGTGAAATCTCTTGTCCATTTTTTCTATTAGGTTGTCTGTCTTAATTAATTTTTAAAAACTTTTTGTATATTATGGTAATAAGCCCTTTGTGAATTGTATTGTACAGACGAGGGTTTCCTACTGGTCTGTGGCTTGCTTTTTCATTCTCATTATGGTATCTTTTGATAAACAAAATTTACTAATTTTAATATTGCCCAATTAATCAATCTTTTCCTTTATAATTACTACATTTTATGTCTTATTTAGGAAATAATTACTGACACAAAATTCTGAAAATAGTCTCATATGTTATGTCTTAAACTTTATTTTTCACATTTAGGTGTGTAATCCATCTGGAATTGATTATTACATAGGGTGTGAGGTAGCAGTTAAGTTTCACTGTTTTCCATGTGGATATCAGATTCTCATTATACCATTCATTAAATAAAGGCTTTATGTACTGCCCTATAGTGCAACCTTCACCATAAACCATGTTTCTATATATGTGGGGTTTTTTTTTCATGACTTTCTATTCTACTCCATCAGTCTAATTATCAAAAGTTTGTCAAATCCATGCTGTGCTTCTTGATTTTCTTGGAGAGAAAAAGTACTTTTCTGGATTCGTCTCAAGAAAACACAAGGGTCGTAAAATATATTAACATTTTACATAATTATATATGTCATTTATTGAGGTATAATTTATATACAGTAAAGTTCACTCTTAGCTGTATAGTCCTATTACTTTTGACAAATGCATACAGGCATATATACACCAGCATAATCAAGCGAGAGAGTAGCACAGACATATATATACTACCAACTGTAAAATAGTCAGTGGGACGTTGTTGTATAACAAAGGGAGTCCAACTCGAGGATGGAAGATGCCTTAGAGGACTGGGGCAGGGAGGGTGGGGGGGACTTGAGGGGGGGGCGTCAAGGAAGGGAGGGAATACGGGGATATGTGTATAAAAACAGTTGATTGAACCTGGTGTACCGCCCCCCCCCAAAAAAAATAAATAAATAAATTAAAAAAAAAAAAAAAGATATAGAAGATTTCCAACACCTCCCAAATTGCCTCAGACCACATGTAACCAGCACTTTCCCCTACTCTCAGCCCTTGGCAAGCTCTGATCTATTTTCTATTTGCACAGCATGTTTTGCAGAACAGATATTTTTAATTTGAATGAAGTCCAATTTATCAACTTTTCTTTATAGATCATGAGTTTGGTGTTGTATCTAGGCAATCTTTCCTGACATCACAAAATTTTTCTGTTATTGTGTTACATTTAAGTCTATGATGTGTTTTGAATTAATTTTTTTTAAAGATGTGAAATGTGAGTCGAAGTTTTGTTTGTTTTTGCATATGGATATTCCATTGTTCAAGTACCACTTGTTGAAAAGACTTTCTTTTTTCCATTGAATTGCCTTTGCACCTGTCAAAACTCAATTGGCTACATATGTAGGTCTTTCCTATATCTATTTGCCTTTCCATATCCATTTTAAATTTAGCTTGTAAATTTGTATACAAATAATCCTTCTGGGATTTGATTGGAATTGTACTGAATATATAGGTCAGCTTAGGGACAATTGACATCTTCACAATATTGAATCATCCAAACCATGAGTACAGTGTATCTCTTCATTCATTTACATTTTTAAAAATTTATCAATGTTTTGTAGTTTTCAGTACATAGATCTTGTATATATTTTGTTAGGTTTATAGCTAAATAATTCATGTTTTTTGATGCTATTATATACTTGAAAAATTTAATTTCCAATTGTTTTTTCCTAGTATATAGAAATACAATTGAATTTTTTATACTTGCCTTATATCTTGTAAACTTTCTAAACTCACATTACTTTTAGCAGTTTTTATAGATTTGGGGGGACTTTATCTGTAAATAATTGCTTTAGTTTGAATGGTCGTGTCCCCTAAAAATTCATGTGTTATAATCGTAACTCCCAAAGGTGTTGATAATAGGAGTTGGGGCCCTTGGGAAAGTGATTAAATTATGAAGGTGGAACCCACATGAGTGGGATTAGTGCTCTTGTAAAAGAGGCTCTAGAGAGATCTCTAGCTCCTTCCACTCTGTAAGGATACAGTGAGAAGTTTGCGCCTAGAAGAAGACCCTCACTCAACCATGCCAGCACTCTCATCTTGGAATTCCAGCCCCCAGAGCTAGGGGGAAATATTCTATATTGTTCATAAGCCACCCAGTCTGTGGTGTTTTGTTATTATGGCACAAATGGACTAAAATAATAATAATGTGGGTTATGAATAGAGATGGTTTTATTTTTCCTTTCCAATTTATTGGATTTGTCTTTTTCTTGCCTTTTTTGCATTGGCTAGTACCTCTGGTATTAAATATCATTGGTGAGAACAGTTATCCTTGTCTTGTTCCTGATCTTAGGAAGAAAGCATTGTCTTTAACCATTAACTGTGATGTTGCAGTAGGTATTTTTGTAGATGTTCCTTATCATGTTAAGGAAGTTTTGTTCTGTGTTAGTTTACTGTGAGTTGTTTTCTTTTTTTAATCAAGAAAATATGTTGGATTTCATTAAATGCTTTTTTCTGCAACAATTGACATGACCATACAGTTTTTCTTCTTAATCTGTTGATATGGGGAGTTATGTATATTGGCCGATTTGATTCTTTTTGAATGTTAAACCAGTCTTGTAATGCTTAGATAAACCTCACTTGATCATGAAGTTTGTTCATTTTAAAAATATTGCTAGATTTCATTTGCTTGTGTTTTGTTGAGAATCTTTTTATGTATGTTCCTGAGATAGCCATCTGTAGTCTTTTCTTACAATATATTTTTTTTCTGATGTTGTCAGGGTAATGCTATCCTCATAAAATAAGTTGAGAAGTGTTCCCTCCTCTTCTGTAATCTGGAAGATTTAAAAAAAAATTGTATTTCTTCCCTAAATGTTTGATAGCATTTGCCAATGAAGTTATCTGGACTAAGAGTTTTCTTTGTTGGTAGATTTTTATGTATGAATTCAAATTCTTTAGCAGATATAGGACTAATCATGCTATTGAGTCCTTTTGGAGTGAACTTGGGAAGTTTGTTTCTTTCAAGGAATTTGTCCATTTCATCTAAGTTGTTAAGTTTGTGGGCATAGAGGTTTTTTTGTAATATTCCTTATTATCTTTTAAATGTTTGTGGGGTCTGTAGTAATGTGTCCTCTTTCATTCATGATATTTGTTATTTATCTTTTCTCTTTTTAACCTGGTTATTCTGGTGAGAAATTTATAAATTTTATTGATCTTTTCAAGAAATCAGTTTTTGGTTTTATTGATTTTTTTCCCTATTGTTTTTCTGTTCTTAATTTCATGGATCTCTACTTTTTATTATTTTCTTCCTGTGATTGCTCTTTTGTTAAATTTCTTCTTTAAATTTTTTTCTGTTGGAAGCTTGGATATTGATTGAGCAATTGGGTGCTGTTTCAGCATCCTCTCACAAATTTTGATATGTTGTATTTACATTTTCATTCAACACAAAATATTCTCTAGTTTTCCTTCGAACTCCCCTTCTGATTTATGGGTTATTCAGAAATTTGTCGTTTAAATTTCATGTATTCAGGGATCTTGCACATATATTTGTTTTGGTTATCTAATTTAATTTCATTATAGGAGTTAATGTAGAGAAACTCACTTTGGGTTTTGTAGTTGCTGTGGTTTTCTTCAGCATGCCAAATTACTCTAATGATGTCTTGTGCTGAGAATGAAGATCTGGTGCCTGAAGGTTTATCTCAATGTTTGCCTTCAACCCTTAACTTTTAGCTGCACCATGGTCCTGCCCCTCCACAAACGGTCGGTTGATGAGGCTTATTACTCAGTGTTTCCTAGACTGGTGGAGAGCACGGCAGGAGGGTCCTCTATTGTTCTGGCTCACACTTGGGCTCAAGTAGACCCTATGACTGGGCTTCTGGGAGTGGAGTTTTCTCAGTGATCCTCCTCCTCACAGCAAGCCAGTTTTCTTCCTGTATCTGTGGCAGGTGTTGTGCAGAAGGTTTCCTTGCCCTAGTCCAGTGGCAGGAGCCCTCTGATAGTGCTTGTGCAGGATGCTGAATTAGGACTATCCCCCCTGCCCCGGGATAGAGGTGTTTTCTTCTATCCTTTCAGGAAACAGGGTCTATCCTGCTGGAGGTGACAGTTGCTTACTGCCTCTCCACCAGAAGCTTGAGCCTTTTGAGAGAAGGGCCCAGCAGAGGAGCAGGGCTCCACTCCTTCCAACAGCAGAAGCTCTTTCTCTCCCCCAGAGGAAGGCTTCCTGCCCTGCCTCCAGTATTTCTCCGGCATCTCATTTGAACATCTGTCAAATAAAGCCTGAACGTGTGTGGAAACTTCCTTGTGTTTGCAGCTTCCTCTACTCTCAAGGAAGCACACAAGAATGCTAGCTGATTTCTTTTTACCCACTTGAATGGAAGCCTCAGCTTCCTCCCATGTTCTGCCACAGGTGGGACCATCTTTTCTCCAGCTTTCCTTGGGGAGACCACCTCATCCTGGAATTTCAGGTTGCTTGGTTGTCCTGCAATGCCAGCTCTCTGATGGGTTCACGAAAAGTGATTTTGTGGTTTTACATGGCTTTCTCTCATTGTTAGGTAACAAGTGAAACTCTTTTTACAGGTATTTACACCCTAGGTAGAAGCAAAAGAAAAAATTATGTTTCAATGCTGAATCAGAATAAATCATTACTCTTTCTGAGGTGATACGACCAATTCTTATTTATCAGATATCTAAATTAGCACTTTGAACGTAAATGTTAATAACACCACAGTGTTTTTTAGAGTACTGTACAATAATAATGTTCACAGTGACAACACTGAAGCATCAACTGATCCCCAGTTGCCATTATAATCATCAGAAAATATTAAATTAAATATAGTTTTAGTTTTATATAGTTTTATATAGTTTAAATTAAATTAAATATAGTATTTATTTGAGGAATATTTTTGGAATAATAGGAGCCTAGGTATAGTATCTAGGATTATACTCTATTAATTTTGTCACTAACTGAATTTGAATATATAAGATTTTATTTTGTTTTCAGGTAGTTTAAGGCAATAGATACTTAAAATGTTCAGGCAACTGGAGATGCTGCCAGGTTTTGTGTAATGTCTGCACAGTCTTTTAGATGCAGCTAATACACCTTCACTTCACACTTCACATAATTAACATGTATACAATTGGATACTTTATGGAGAGAAGTCTATTAGCCCAAATGAAAGAACAATTTTAATTTTTTATCTGTCTTTTAGGTAAAACTCTCTTCGAATGGATGTCAAGTTTAGCAGACTAGATAAGAAACTAAGGTATATAATATTACAAATTACCCAGTTTAATTTTATTTTACTCTTATTAAGATTTATGCCTCTTGTGTTTGTAGAAATTATGAGAAACCTGGATTACATCTTGTGAAGTAGAGACAATGTCTAATTTTACAGTCTACACAGTATCTAGAAAATTGCAGAATGAAACTTAATGCATTGTTGGAACTCATCAGACATAAATAACTATACTTCATTTGGCAAATGGTGACAGTTCAGCATACACGTGGGATTAAGCGTTGCACAGTACATTCTGTACTTTAAAAATTCCCATAGTGATCAAATACTATAGAGGAAAATTCTTGACATTTATTTATCTTGAAAGATCATATTCAACATCTGTTTTTTTGTGTGTATGTAGAACACACTTAAATGATTACATCAGTTGCCTTTTAAAAAATATGAGATGATTAATCTTTTTCTTATTGTGAAATGAATCCCAGAATGAATTTCAAGTCTGATTCAGGGGAAAAAAACTTGGCCACTATGGTTCAATTTTGAATTTTACAGGGCGGAATATGCTTGTAATACTATCAACTTTGACTCCTTGATATTCTAAGGCTAGGGAGAAATTCAGCTACTTTGGAAAATCAGAGAGAAAGGACAGTGGGGTGGGATGCAAGCTTGACTTTTCTTCTTTCTTCTGCCACAATGAGACTTCTACTACTAGGACTAAGGTGAGAACAGGACTTATTTGGAGTCCAGCTGAGGGAACGAAGCTAGGGGTGAGGATTTGACCTAGGATACAAATAAAGTTAAATGATTCCTGGTTGGCCAGTACTGACAGGGTCCATATGATCATGGGCCTTGGTACCACTGCTCCCAGGGGAATGTTCCCTTTGTTTATACTGAAATTGTTGTAGTGGTGGGCTGTGAAGGGAATCCCGTTTTAATTTACTCTCAGTAACTGATTGCTCACATCGCAAGTGGACTTTATAATTCTTTCCATCACTGAAACTCAATAGAGGGTGCTGATTGCAAGTGGTTACAGATGCAGAGGCAAAGAGGATGGGGGAGGAAAGAGAGAGGCAGAGATACGCAGAGACAATTTACAAAATTACAAAGAAAAGCAGTGTCTAGCATGGTGTAGATTACACTCAAGGAAACGATTACTTGATAAAGGCTTGGTATTTAAAGTGAAGGTTAAGAATTTGTGAAGCACACTATGGACTGTGCAAAGAGTAATCAAGGCAGTGAGGAAAAAGGCCTGATCAGTGCCTGCTACATGGGATGAGAACAAAGCAAACCTGGAGGGGCAGCTCTGTAGCGCTTAAAAGAGAAATCTAGTTGGACCAGAACAGAAATCACACGTTCACACTGGTGAGGAGCTCTGTTTCCTCAGAAAGGGGAGTATGAGGAGGATATTGGAGTATCCTGTATGCTCTTTTAATCAGGAATCTACTACTCAATAATACAATGTACATCATTCACATTGTGTAGAGTGGTTCTGGCTGTACCCAAGTCCTTTCTTTTTTTGCCATTTTCTTAAAGTCTTGGACTCTGTGAACCTTGTTGACCATTGTAGTAAAAAGTGCATATTTAGATTGATGTTAAATGGCATCTCTTTGAGGATATAATTTTTTTTAATTTTAATTTTTTATTATTTTATTTTTATTTATTTTGATTTATTTTTTAATTTTTAAAAAATTTTTGTCTGTGTTGGGTCTTTGTTGTGGTGTGCAGGCTTCTCAGTGTGGTGGCTTCTCTTGTGGAGCACGGGCTCTAGGTGCATTGGCTTCAGTAGTTGTGGTGTGTGGACTCAGTAGTTGTGGTGTGTGGGCTCAGTAGTTGTGGCTCTCGGGCTCTAGAGTGCAGGCTCACTAGTTGCAGCACATGGGCTTAGTTGTTCCACAGCATGTGGGATCTTCCCAGAGCAGGGATAGAACCCGTCTCCCCTGAATTGGCAGATGGGTTCTTAACCACTGAGCCACCAGGAAAGTCAAGGATATTGTTTTAAAACACTCACTTCCATTTGCATGTTCTGTACTTTACCCTGGATACATAGCCAACTGCCTCCAAATCTTTTGGTGATGATCTAATGAGATAGTCACAATCATTCATTTCATAGCTAGACTGTTTAGTGTACCTGCCTCAATTATAGAAGAAACAGAACTGTTCAAGTTTACACAGCTGCTAAGAGGCTGAGCTGGATTAAAGCCCAGTTTCCTTGACTTCCTATCTCACTGTATTTGCTCTAACATTCTATAAATACAATAATAATTTTCAAAAACTCTTTACAAAACTTGTTAAAAATTTAAAGTAAATTGAGTTGTTATTACTCAGGAATACATATTAACAAATGTGTTTAAGCTATAATTGTTCAGGAATTATGTTAACCAAGGTGTTTTCACCCCCAAAGGAAATTTTGTACGAATGAAGGCACTTTGCCTTGTTCTTTGGCTGGATCCTCTAGCTTCTGAGAATTGTATTAGTTGGGGGTAGTTTCAGCTGTGTGTTCCACAGATTACAAAATAACATAGTCTTGAACACAAGAAAATCAAATCCAGAGGCAGCAGGCTGGCCGTAGCTGCTGTCACAGCTCCACCACTGTTCTGAGTTCTGAAACCCAGGCTCATTTCAGCCCTTGGGTCAGATGTCCCTAGGGTGGTTCTTGTCCTCCTGGTCCAAGAAGCTGCAAGAGCTTTTGCCATCAATACAGCACAATGACAGATATAGATTTATAAAACCATCTGTTCTACCTCAAGGCAGCAGATACTTTTTATTTGATTATTTTCATACTTCTACTCTAATTTACTTATCACTTCTGTAAATAGGGGGGTAGAGGCAAAACTTAGGAGGGCAATAAAATCACTTGCCTGGGAACAGTTGGGGCAGCTTGATCTCTGAAAAAATTTTGGATGGGGAGAGTTTTACTTGGAAACACTATGATCCTTCTGAGCCTTGTTTGTAAAGCTTTGTTAGGCAGGACCAGTGCAGCCCTTGATCTAGAGCCAGTTTTGCTCCCCTTCTGAGGAGACACTCAGTGCTGTAAGTTACCACTGTTTTCCACTCTGGGTGGTGGCCTACTTCAGACCCAGCGTGTGTCCAGGGGACTGTTCCCTCTGCTGATTTTGGATGGTTATTTACCCATCTTTGGGCAATTGCCGCACACACACTCATACACATACACACACGTTTATCAGCACTCATGTGAGCCCTTGAGGACCTCCGTGTGGCTGTCTCCCCTCCCGCACTCTGCCCTTGAACCCTAGTGACCTGGGCTTCGCACATGCCCCCTCTGTCTTCTCAGTTTTGGGCACCTGCTGGGCTTGGCCTGGTCCCCCTCCCTGTCCTGTGGCCTAGAAGCTCTCTCCCGGCAGCAAAATGGGACAAATGCGGGGTACCACCTTACTCTTGTCTCGGGGGTTACTGTCCTGTGCCTCCCGAAGTCCTGTGTCTGAAAACCGGATTTTGTACATTTTGTACAGGTTTTCAGTTGTTTCAAATGGGAAGCTAACGTCAGCCCCTTCTCAGTCAGAAGCAGAAGTGTTCCTAGTGTCTTTTTCACCGTTTTCCCGTTCAGTCCTTCTCTTCCCCGGTTGCTACTCAGTCTGCGGCTCATCATGGGCGGAGCTGCGGGGAGGCTGACGAGTCA
This sequence comes from Hippopotamus amphibius kiboko, assembly GCF_030028045.1. Taxonomy (NCBI): domain Eukaryota; kingdom Metazoa; phylum Chordata; class Mammalia; order Artiodactyla; family Hippopotamidae; genus Hippopotamus; species Hippopotamus amphibius. The sequence continues at coordinate 63,132,807 of NC_080191.1, forward strand.
GGGGATGAGAGGTCTTCCCGGAGGGCGCCGCTGTAACCTGATGCAGGGCATCTCTAGCCAGCCGCTCCCTCACAGAGCGAGCTCGTCTCCTTTTTCTGCTGCTCACAGCTCCCCCTTAGCTTCGGGCTTCTGGGGTCTACCCCTCACAGACTTCTCTGGGGGTCACCTTACCCTTCCAGCTGGCCCTTTGGTGCAGTGTCCCTGTCAAGAAGAACCAATTTGCTCCAGCCAGGTTCTCATTAGACTTTTCAGGAGTATGTCACCTGCTAGTCTCTGTGACTGAAACTCCTGAGATCACAGGTCAAATTTGTTGAGTGATTCTCTGATCCCTTTCGTTGCTTGGTTTACAGAAAGGGGGAAATAAGAGCAAGAAGGGAAAAATCATAACACACTAGCAACTTTCCTTAAGAAAGTTAGTACTACCAAACGCTTCATCAACATTTAAGAGTCTCCTTATATATTCTTTTTTTTAAAGGAGATTTAAAAAAAATGCTATTTATTTATTGGCTGCATTGGGTCTTTGTTGCTGCCCGCAGGCTTTCTCTAGTTGTGGAGAGCACGGTCACATGCGATCTTCCCGGACCAGGGATGGAACATGTGTTCCCTGCATTAGAAGGTGGATTCTTAACCACTGAGCCACCAGGGAAGTCCCAAGAGTCTTCTTATATATTCCTGATATGAGTGTTTAACTAAAGATCTACATTTGGGGTGGGGTAGAGTCTGGGGTGTCATTAGCTGCAAGTTCTGCATAGATGGTCTGGCTCATTTTTCTAGAATGTATGGGCCTTGTAACATCCTTTATTTTCAGTTTTGGGTTTTCCACAGAAGTTGAGAAAAGGAAGAGTTCACATTTAACCTCTTATTGTATGTATGATGCATTCTATTAACTGAATAATAATTTAACATTGTTTCTATTTTTTAATGTCTATTGACCTTCTTTCCATGTTTTCTGAAGTATATTAATATGTCCTGGGAAGAAAAACTATCGATATTATGAGTTTGGTTTAGTCTATTTCTCAGCAGGTGGTTCCCAAATCTTCAGAAAACAAAGTGTCCTTCTCCTCACAGCTGTTGCTTCCTCTGACACAGTCACACACAAATGTTCACACATGTACACATTTATTTTATAGCCTTGAAACTGAAGTCTTTGCCAGAAAAAAAAGGAAATGGAGTTTGTCTGGGAACTCTTCAACTTTTCGTTTATTGGTATCAATAACTGTTGGTCTGTCATGATCAAATCGCTTTTTCCTTCTTATTAAATTCTTTCAACACTCAATCTCCATTTTGAATTTGTTCCTTATCCTCTGCTCTACCCTCTTTGTGGCATCCTGAAGGCAGCCTGCTCTCACACCTCTTTGCTTTTGCATATACTGTTCCCATTGGGAAACCCCTTTCCTTCATTCTTTGGCAAATTTCCTTTCATTCTCTGAGATGTGGCTCGGGTGTCCAGGAAGCCATCCCTGACCACTGTCTGCACTGAGCTGGGTTTCTGTTTGAGGTTCTTCTAGGGCATCTTGCATCTGCCTCTACATGGTACTTAGCAAGCTGCCTTGTTGCCATCATCCATCTCTCACACCAGACTGTGAGCTCCTTGAGCACAGGAATTTGTCTTCCTTAGTTTGTGTCCTCAGTGCTTGGCTGGTAATCTAAACAGTCATGAAACCTAACATTCCTTAAGTACTTGCTTTATCTTAAGCATGTTCTGAGCATTCTACCTAATAACTCTATAAAGAGTGAGTACTCTTATCATATTTTATAGATGGGGATACCAGGCACAGAGAAGTTAGGTAAGTGATGGAGCTCAGTTAAACCTAGGTAGTTTGACCTTAAAGACCACACTTAGTTACTTTACTGCCCCTGTAAGGAAAATAATTAACAAATGTGGGTACTTAATAAATTCATATAGAATTCACTCTGCAGTTCTTATTTGCTCAACAGTAAAGAGTCCATTAAGATCTGTATGTAGCTGTGCTTAGTGATGCTTTAAGACAAAGGGGGATTGTCTGGAAGCCTCAAAATGGGTTCCTGTGATCTATAGCAGGTTTGATGTAAGCCCTTCCCTTGAGATCCTGAGCTGGATGCTTCTTAACTTCTCTTGTCCCCCTAGATTAGAGTCTTTCTGCTAGATCATCCAAACAGTCAAGTGGTAGCCACTGTGGTCCTGAAAAAATCAACATTTTCTTGGTATCAACAATACCTCCTCAGGACTGTACTCACTCTTCTATCAAAATCAGCACCCTTTCTAATGGAAGATGTCTTCAACTGCATTAACTGTAAGCAGCCCTGGCCAAGCTTGAAGGCAGAAAAATGTTATCGTTATCATCAAAATTATTATCATATCCTACTGCAATGTTAAAATGCCATTCCTGGGTAAGAAATGAGAGATATTTCTCTGATGTCACACATTGAAAACTGGTCAAGGGTCATCAACATTCTTTTGAAAAATTTTTTTTAAATCATAGAGCAAATATGATTAGGCCAGTGTGGTAGGAAAAATAATGGCCTCACCCAAAGACGTTCACGTTGTAATCCCTAAAGCCTGTGAATGTATTCCCTAATTGGCAAAGTGACTTTGCAGGTGTGATTAAATTAAGAGATTTGTGAGAAAGAGGTTATCTTTAATTATCTGAATGGGCCCGATCTAATCACCTGGATCCTTTCCTTGCTGCGGGTAGAAGCTGTAAAAGGCAAGGAAATGGATTTTCCCTTAGAGTCTCTAAGAAGGAACACAGCCTTGGAGACATCTTGATTTTAGCCCAGTGAAACCTACGTTGGATTGTAAGATAACACATTTGTGTTGTTTTAAGTTTGTGATCATTTGTTACAGCAGCCACAGAAAACTTATACAGCCAGTGTTTCTCCAGCTGTGGCCCTCTGAACTTGCTGTTTCATAATCAAGTTGTCTTTCAGAGCAAGGAAAACTAACAGGGACAAAGAGAGCTTTACATAGTGATAAAGGGGTCAATTCTCCAAGACATAACAATCCTTAAAGTGGATGCATCTAACATCAGAACATCAAACTATGTGAGGCAAGAACTGACAGAACTGCAGAGAAATAGTTGAATCCTCTATTCATAATCATAATTGGAGACTTCAACACCTGTCTGTCATAAATAGACCTAGCAGACATAAAATCAGTAAGGGCATATTTGAACTCAACAACACCATCAATCAACTGGAGATAACTGACATGTATAGATTGCTTCATCCAACAATAGCAGAATACACACTCTTTACAAGCTCACATGGAACATCCACCATGATAGATCACATTCTGGGCCATAAAACCCACTTTAATAAATTTGAAAGACTAGAAGTCATACAATGTATGTTCTCAGACCATGATGAAACTAAACTAGAAATCAATAACAGAAAAAAATAGTTGGAGATTAAATATTGCACTTCTAAATAACACATCAAAGGGAAAAAAAACTTGAGAAATTAAAAAATATTTTGAACTAAATGAAAATGAGAATAGAACTTATCAAAATTTGTAGGGTGTAGTGAAAACAGTGCTAAAAGGGACATTTATAGCACTGAATAATTAAGTTGTTAAAAGTGCAGATTCTGAGGTCTTGCCACAGATGCACTGAATTGGATCTCTGGGTGTAAGGTGGAGATTGGGGAACTGCAGTTTAAGTAACTGCCATAGATGATTTTAATGCATCCTAAAATTTGAATGTTCCTGGATTAATTCTTTTTTTTTTCCAATTTGTTAATCATGAAAATGAAGACAAATCCATTAGCACTCAACTTTTTGGAGGGGCCCAAATCATTTGAGTACAAACAGAAACACTTCTACTCCACCCTCCCCAACCAAGTACAGATTAAGATAACTTCAAAAAGCTATCTTAAACTAAGGCCGGTATGTCTGTTCTACCCTATGCTTCCCAAACTGATAGGTGTGAGTGTGGCACTAGTTGTTCAAGTTTTGGAATATCAGTACTATGTGGCTAAAACTCTTCATGTTTGGAAAAACCAGCCAACAATTATAAGACTACTGGGATCAGAGTATGGGGGATGGGCACGTTGTAAAACTTGGATTAATTCTAAGAAATGTCTTGATGCAGTAAAATCAGCCATGATTCTGGGCTGAGCACTTTGGTTCTTTCATCTAGTCAAAACTCTGCAAACCAAAGCATTCTTTCTGTTTGTTGTCATTTAGTTTTATTCTAGCAGCACTTTCTACTATGATGAGTTTTCTCACTTTTAGCTGCCAAAATGGGGGAAAAAACTGAGCTCTAAATTTATTTTCATATCTATAGAATCAAATTTGAAAACAGTGAATTAAAAATTTATAGAATTATATTGTATAAGTCTTTAGGCTTAAATCAAGTGGGAATGATTGAGATTGAGGTAAAAATGAAGTAATTTGAACATATATGGGAACACCATGGAAATATTATTTAATGAGCACACAAGCTTCTAAGTTTACAAATGTCACAAATTATTTTAAAATATTTGACATTTAATAAAGTCCAAGCTCATTGTAACCAGTATTTTCCCTCTTATTTATTTTTAAACCATATGTAATTTTTAAGGGAAATTTAATTCACATGTTTTGAACTAATTCACATGTTTTAAACTATGTCATCAAAATTCTATTTTGTAAGAATTACATTGCATCCAAGTAGTATATTTGAAAATAAGTGGCTCTTTTTTTTTTTAATGTCTCTTTTTCCCTTGTTAAATGGGACCATATTTTTCCTCTGGTAGATGAATTCCAACACAAAGAGATTTGTTTTATTGCTAATTCTGTAACTATGGATTCCACATTATTTTTTTAAACTAAAAAATAAATCTCTTATAAAAGTAATCAATTGTGCTTACTGTCTGCATTTAGAGAGCACTTCATTAGTGGTAATCATAAGTAGGACTTAGTGATTGTGAATATAGTCATAAAGATTTGCAGAATTATTTTGTAAATTATGAACTGAAAGCCTCAAGCTAATTCCTACTTTTGACACATGAAATAGAATCTAACTAATATTATTAGGAACATACTCTATGTTAGGCAGTGGGCTAAACAGTTTACATGTAATTTTATTTATTTATTTTTTTTATTTTTTTGGGGGTACACCAGGTTCAATCATCTGTTTTTATACACATATCCCCGTAGTCCCTCCCTTCCTTGACCGCCCCCCTCGAGTCCCCCCCACCCTCCCCGCCCCAGTCCTCTAAGGCATCTTCCATCCTCGAGTTGGGCTCCCTTTGTTATACAACAACTTCCCACTGACTATTTTACAGTTGGTAGTATATACATGTCTGTGCTACTCTCTCGCTTCGTCTCAGTTTCCCCTTCACCCCCTGCCCCCTCCCATACCTCGAGTTCTCCAGTCCATTCTCTGTATCTGCATCCTTGTTCTTGTCACTGAGTTCATCAGTACCATTTTTAGATTCTGTATATGTGAGTCAGCATACAATATTTGTCTTTCTCTTTCTGACTTACTTCACTATGTATGACAGACTGTAGTTCTATCCACCTCATTACATATAGCTCCATCTCATCCCTTTTTATAGCTGAGTAATATTCCATTGTATATATATGCCACATCTTCTGTATCCATTCATTTGTTGATGGGCATTTAGGTTGCTTCCATGTCCTGGCTATTATGAATAGTGCTGCAATAAACATTATGGTACAAGTTTCTTTTGGGATTATGGTTTTCTTTGGGTATATGCCCAGGAGTGGGATTACTGGATCATATGGTAGTTCTATTTGTAGTTTTTTAAGGAACCTCCAAATTGTTTTCCATAGTGGCTGTACCAACTTACAGTCCCACCAACAATGCAGGAGAGTTCCCTTTTCTCCACACCCTCTCCAACATTTGTTGTTTTACATGTAATTTTAAAACATTTTATTTTTAGATTCTTCTGAGATGGGCATTCCATAAAAGAGACAGCCGAGATTCAGCCTGGTTAGGTAATTGTCCAAGGCTGTGCACAGATTAAGTGGTAAAATCAGAATTTGGACTATGGTACTCCACTTCTAAAATTCCTTCTTTGTTGCAAAAGATAATTCATATCTGCTTTAATTATTGAAGCTAAAATAGAAAGGTGTTATTGATTTTTACTAGAGATTAAATCAATTTTAATACAAGTTATATTCCATATACATTATAATTAAAGACTTAGTATACCCATTAGCCTGGGCATATTTGGCAAGGTAAATATCACTATTCTTTAGTTAGGCAATTTCTTAAATTCACTTAATACATACTTAATGAGTGCCTACTCTATGCAAGTAAATTATTATTAAAAAATAATTATGTGGGGACATATGTATAAATACAGCTGATTCACTTTGTTGTACAGCAAAAACTGGTGCAACAGGGTAAAGCAATTATATTCCAATAAAGAGCTTAAAAAAATAAAATAAATAAAAAACTAATTATTGATTTCTGAATATTCTATTACAAAAACTTTGCATAGAGTACCAATTAGCTTTAACAAAGAATTAGTCTTAGCAGATAAGAGCAGCCAAAAAGCGATAATTACTACTACCATTATAATACTGGAGGAATAGATATATTGATGTGCTACAGGGAGAATTTTCTTATCTAATTTTATTTTTCTGTATAGTTGGTAGAGGTCAAATCATGCTATAGTAAAAAAAAATAGCCCTCAAATCTCAGTAGCTTAAAACAACCAAAGTTTATTTCTTGCTCATGCTACATGTTCAATGCAGATTAGGGGAGGGAGGGCTTATTTTAGTAACTCAGGAACCCATTCTGATGGAAGTTTCATCTTTACAGGTGGGAAAACTAGAGAGTTACTTCTATTAAAATCCATTTTCCAAGCTGGTCATGTGGTCGGCTAAATTTCAAGGAGGCAGAAGCACAACCACAGAAGCAGATGGGCACGAGAAATCCACAAGCAGTATAATGTCTGCCAAGGCACCTAACTTTTAGTTGTTTGTTTGTTTTTTGAATTGGATTTTTTAAATTAAATTAAAAAAAATTCAAGTATAGTTGAAGTATAATATATGTTACAGGAGTACTATATAGTGAATCACAATTTTTAAAGGTTATACTCTATTTATAATTATTGTCAAATATTGGCTATATCTCCCATGTTGTACAGAATATCCTTATAGCTTATTTTATACCTGATAGTTTGCACCTCTTAATCCCCTATCCCTATTTTGCCCCTCCCCCTTCCCTCGCTTCACTGGTAACCATTAGTTTATTCTCTATATCTGTGAGTCTGCTTCTTTTTTATTATATTCATTACTTTGTTGTATTTTTTAGATTCAACATATAAGTGATATCATACAGTATTTGTCTTTGACTTATTTCCCTCAGTGTAATGTCCTCCAAGTCCATCCATGTTGCTACAAATGGCAAAATTTCATTCTTCTTTATGGCTGAGTAGTATTCCACTATATATATTTATACATACCACATCTTCTTTATCCATTCATTTGTTAATGGACACAGGTTTCTTTCATATCTTGGCGACTGTGAATAATGCTGCTATGAACATGGGCATGCACGTATCTTTTTGAGTTAGTGCTTTTGTTTTTAATGAACGAAATAATTAATCCAAAATTTGTGATGATTTAGAATTGCTTTTGGAAAGAAAAATAATTAGAATAATCATGTACAGGTCAAATTCAGTAAAAAGTAAGTGAATTTCTTTATGTTAAATATGCAGTTTTTTAGTATTAAAATTGCAGTCTGGGATGTGATTTATATGTACACTTAAAATAGCTTCTGCCAGGATTACCGTATTATTTTAGCAATCTTCTGGTAGTTGTGCTAACTAGATGTTAGATGTGTTAATTAGTTGTTAGCTGGTTCTCATTTCCACCAGCCAGGCTGATTCCATCTTCCTCTCTATTAATTTTATCTCTTCTCCAGTCTATTACATGGATTTAAAAGCCTCTGTTTTTTTTCCTTCTCTTATGGTCTTATAAATTAACTTCTAGGGTCAAGACAAGACCACTTTTGGTAATGTAGGAGAAGAAACAGAGAAGTTTTAACTTGGGCACATCTCTTTCGCAAATGCAAAACCAAAGCCTTGTGTTTTCCCTGTGGCCTCACCATATGTAGCAAAGCTGTATGGAAGGAAGCCAGAAAGTAAAACAAAGATACATGTTGGAAACTGTATGAGAAGGTTTTTTTTTTTTAACCCTAAAGATTACTCTATTTTATTTAAACAAAGCCTTTCTTTTCCCATACATGCTTGGCCAGCATTAAAATTTCCAGTATTTGAGCTGAATTGCTGTTAGAGCATTTGAATTAATATGTTAGTAGCTGAGAAAAATTATTTTGTTTTCCTGTAAAATAATAATGGTTTGCTACATGCTTTCTTTTTTTCCAGATCTTTATTGGAGTATAATTGCTTTACACTGTTGTGCCAGTTTCTGCTGTACAACAAAGTGAATCAGCTGTATTTATATATATATCCCCTCCCTCTTGAGCCTCCTTCCCACCCTCCCTATCCCACCCCTCTAGGTCATCACCAGTCATCGAGTTGATCTCCCTCTGTTATGCAGTTTCTTCCCACTAGCTATCTATTTTACATTTGGTAGTGTATATATGTTAGTGATACTCTCACTTTGTCCCAGCTTCTTCTTCCCCCTGCCTGTGTCCTCAAGTCTGTTCTCTACATCTGCGTCTTTATTCTTCCTCTGCCACTGAGTTCATCAGTACCATTTTTTTAGATTCCATATATATGCATTAGCATATGGTATTTGTTTTTCTCTTTTTGGTTTACTTCACTCTGTATGACAGGCTCTAGGTCCATCCACCTCACTACAAATAACTCAATTTCATTCCTTTTTATTCCATTGTATATATATATGCCACATCTTTATTCATTCATCTGTTGATGGACATTAAGGTTGCTTCCATGTCCTAGCTATTGTAAATAGTGCTGCAATGAACATTGGAGTGCATGTATCTTTTTGAATTATGGTTTTCTCAGGGTATATGCCCAGTAGTGGGATTGCTGGACCACATTCTTAAGTAAAGATGTTTCTTGATCTAAAATGTTTTATGTATCTTGGGTCAAAGATTCTTTCTGTCCCCCTGTGGGAAAGCACCTCTAATATGATGATGGGAGTCAATGAGAAAACACTACCAATTTAAAAAATTGTTTGCAAAAGTTAAATAATTTTTTTTAAAAAGGAAAATCAAAGCAAAATACCTCTATGATAGCCACATTATTATACAGATTGTAAGTGGTAAAAGCATTGCTTTAAAAGAATATATTCAGGTGTGCTGGCAAAGGGGCAAATATTCGTATAAATGGTATGGAAATAAGATAAAACACTTGGATAAAACACATGGAGGAAAATTATGGCATTTGGTATTTTGTGTGTTTCTTTATTAGGTAGTTATTATTTTATTTTCCTCCTATTTCAATGCACTAAAATCATTAAAAGCCTCCTAAGAGATTTAAGCATAATTATGAAAAATGACTCAAAGAAAACAATAAATAACAAAAACTGAATCTACTCCTTAAGATTATTCAGTGTAATTAACTATTTTCCTTGGAGAATAAACTCTAACAAGTACCTTGGCAATTGTGTTCATTTGTTTTATTTATTTGTCTCTCCATGGTGACCAGACTTCACACCAGCTCAATACTGAGGTACTTGGCAATTGTTTCCTTGAAGGAGTCATTCTGAAAATTCTTGTACTAAAATAACTTTTTGGTTACTACATTCAATTAAAATTTTTGAGAAAAACAAATTCTTGTATGAGTCAAATAGATGACTAATGAAATTTAATTATAACTACATTCTTCATATTTTATCATTATTTTGGAGTTTTAGGGAAATTTACTAAACTCAGTAGATTTACCAGTGATCCTAGATGGTAGGATAGTGGGTGAACTCAAATTTCTCTTTTTCCTTTTCACATTTTTGTTCCAAGAGCTACTACAAGCAAAACTATTTGAATATTAGCAGTGAAATGATTACCTTCGGGTTTTATTTTAGGTCTTTATTTTTATTTTTAATTGAGATATATTTGATGTAAAGTATTATATGTTGCAGGTGTACAACAGTGATTCACAATTTTTAAAGGTTATAGTCCATTTATAGTTATTCTAAAATATTAGGTATATTCCCTGTATTGTAAAAGATATCCTTGCAGCTTATTTATTTTATACATAATAGTTTGTGCTTCTTAATCTCCTCACTCTCTCTTGCCCCTCCCCTCTTCCCTCTCTTCACTGGTAACCACTAGCTTGCTCTCTCTCTCTGTGACTCTGCTTCTTTTTTTTATATTCACTACTTTGTTGTATTTTTTTGGATTCCACATATAAGTGACATCATACGGGATTTGTCTTTCTCTGTCTGATTTATCTCACTAAGAATAATACTCTCCAAGTCCATCCATGTTGTTGCAAATGGCAAAATTTTATTCTTTTTTATGGCTGAGTAGTATTCCATATATATTATATATGCATGTATATATATATACACCACATCTTTATCCATCTGTTAGCCATTTAGGTTGCTTCCATATCTTGGTAATCATAAATAACACTGCTATGAACATTGGGTGCATGTATGTTTTTAAATTAGTTTTCATTTTTTTCAGATTCCCAGGAGTAGAATTGCTGGGTCATATTGTAGCTCTATTTTTAGTTTTTTAAGAAACCTCCTTATTGTTCTCCATAGTGGTTTCACCTATTTACAATCTCACCGATAGTGTACGGGGATTCCCTTTTCTCCACATCCTCACCAACATTTGTTATTTGTGTTCTTTTTGATGATAACCATTCTGACAGGTGTGAGGTGATATCTCAACTGTGGTATTAATTTGCATTTCTCTGATGATTAAGGATGTTCAGCATCTTTGCATGTACCTGTTGGCCATCTACATGTCTTCTTCAGAAAAATGTCTATTAGGTCTTCTGCCCATTTTTAATTGCTTTTTTCTTTTTTCTTTTTTGATGTTAAGTTGTATGAACTGTTTAGATATTTTGTATATTAACCCCTTATTGGTCATATATTTTCAAATATTTTCTACCATTACTTTTAGGCTTTAAAGTTAGTTCTGTCACCATCACTTGTTTTTCTAGTGGGGTGGTGAAAAGGAAACATTATTGACACAATAAACAAGAGCATTTTATACTTAGGAGAGGCAGGCTATTACTCATATGATTATCATTTGTGGACCCTTGAGAGTGTCCACTTCTCCCCAGATCTCTGTTTTTAATTGGTGGATGGCTACCATTCTACAATCTGCCTCCTTTTGGTTATGGTTTTGTTCCTACTGAGAGACAAGGAGCAGAGAGAGAACATTTGCATCTCATTTGTCATTTCTACCTCTCTGTGAATGAGTTGATAAAATTCTTCCTTTTGTTTTATACAAATGAGAGGACATAAGGCATGTCATGGGTAGAGTCTGGAGGAGAAAGCAAAAGGTACCCAGTGAAAGAGGATCGAGAAATGCTCTACTAAAATGTCACCTTCCTCCTAACCTTGCTTAGAAATGATTTTATGTGCTAATAGCCAGCTTTACAGAAATAATGAGAAAGTCAGTAGGAAGCACTTTCTGGATCTAACTGAGGTCTCCCCTTCATTTTCCTGGATAGATTTAAAGTCCCTTTAAATCACTTTTGGGGCGGTGTAGATCTAACTTCTTTCCAAACCAGCAAAATGTGTTTCTCAAACAGTCCAATGTCTTGCTTTTTGATTTCTTTAACTACACATTTTGAAGTCAATGACTTCTAATTATCAGCGAAATGGAGCTCTTAACAGTCTACACAAAGATTACAAGAGACTGGCCTGACTTAATGTTACAGGTCACCGAGCACATGGTTGCGGACTAGATGGCAAGCTGACAATCTGACTGCTGACCAAATACGTGCTGATTTCTTAAAGGAAGTGCTAGCACTGAACATTTCTTCCTAGATTAGGCTTAAACATCGAAAAAATATTTTTTAGCTGTTAAAAGATGTAGATGTGGTAAACAGCATCACCACCTGTCACCTGCCACTTAAACCCTGAAGCAAACATTTCCCAGTCACATCATTAGAGCAGGTGAAGCCCAGGATGTGACAGGGGAAATTCCCTGGACACTTATTCTGTTGCTATCATTAGCTGCTGTGAGGAAGCAACGTGAAACCCTGGGAAGTGACTGCAACATTAACCAGACTTTCCTGATGCTCTTGAGTATTCTTACTCCTGTGCTAGAAGGAAAAGAGCCCCTTGGAACCAGGCCACTTTCTGCAGCTTTGGCAGCTGTTGGTGGCTAAGTCTAAGGTGGGGGGCGAGGGGGAGTTGGGACAAATTCTAGTTCCAGAAGCTATAGGGAAAACGTTTCCTTTCATGGGGCTTAAAGTAATTCTGTGAGGAAAAAAAAGGTTCTAATTTTACTTTATTTGAATAATTCTATGAATTACTGCATTTGACAATTATGGCATTGGAAGATTCCTTAGACATCCAACTCCCTAGTTTTATAGATGAGAAAATTAAGATCCAGAGAGGGTAAGGAATTGCCAGAACTTGGAGCCAAATTTGTGTAGGGGCTGATGATTTCTTCTCTGTTGATTTTTGAATAGTTTTACTAAACGAGAGGCTTCATTTGGCAAACATAGGAATTTTGGTTCTATGTTGTGTTTTGTTACATGATCACATTATGTTTTATGCCATTGTTGAAATCAAGTAAAATGTCATTTCTAGGGTTATTTTCACAGTCCAGATCCAAGAACTGTTTGTTTTGTACCTCCTTTTCCAACAGTGGGACTACTTTCTTCCTTTCCTTTTCCAAACAAATTCCTCACGGCCTTAAATATTAAGTAGAGCTTGTATAAGAATCAGTGTTTGTTATGGTCCTTAAAAATATGGTTCTTCCCAGCCCCAGAGCATCCACTTCGGTTGTCCTGAGACTGTCCACCACTGGACTCTCATGCAAATGGCAGATTGAGTGGTGGTGAGATTTTTCTCTTTTCCAGCTCCTGGTGCTGCATCAAATACTCTGAGCCTCTGGTTTTCTATTAGACCTCGAGGTATGACCTCGTGTCCTACGGCCTGGGTTCCTGTGTGCTTAGTTTTGCCTGCTTTTCCTCATCTCTCTATTCACTCCGCCTGCTCCTTCCTACTCCTATACACCGAGAAAGCTACTGTGTCCTTCTCTCATTGTCTTGCTCTTGACTCGATCTCTGTGAAAACTTATACGTTAAAATGCTTCACCATAATAGAATTTTTCATGTCTTTGCAGTGAAACAATTAAATGTCACATTTCCTGTTATCTTGTTAATATTACCAAAACTGTTAAGGGGAACTGATAAAATGCTAAAACAATCTCACTTGCTTACTGTATAAACCCAGATGGGTTTTTTTTTTTTTTTTTTGGCTTAGTATCCTGATTCAATTTAATTGCGGATTAAATTTTTGATTTTGTCTTTAGTTAAATATTTCCAATTACCTCTAAAATGGCAGCCTAATAAAAACTGCCAGGTCAAATATATAGTCAGACAATTTTACAGCAAATTTTTTTTTTACCCTAAAATCATGGTGAAGTGTTACTCTTTTGAGAACTACTTGTCAAGTAGTGACATAGAACAATTACCTTTTCTCCTTGATACTGTGAGAAAAGATATTTTTAAACAAAGCTTTTTGAGCTCTTTTATTAAATCTTGCCCAGAAGTAATCTTATACAAATCCACTAAAACTCCTTTTTAGTTTAAATCATAAAAAAGGAAAAGTGAACCCCCTCCCCTACACCAGCCTGCTCTTCCTCTGGGTCCTTGATCCTTTAGAGAACAAATCAGAGCACGGTTTGAACATCACAATCTTAAACAACAATTTACATGGGCAGCTTCAAAATCAGAAGTGGGTTATATTCCAAAAGAATGTAAACTAATTGCTTTAAATCCAGAATTTAAGATGTTTCAGGTTGGAGATATAGTTTGGGGAAGAGGAAAATTAGGCAATGTAAATTAAAATTATTTTTCTACTCAAGTAAGAGTCTGTAATTCCACTCCTAGAATTTATCCCTGGGAAATAAATGATCAGAAAAATTTCCAGGGACTTCCCTGGCAGTACAATGGATAAGAATCCGCCTGCCAATGCAGGGGACATGGGTTCAGTACCTGGTCTGGGAAGATCCCACATGCCGTGGAGCAACTAAGCCTGTGTGCCACAACTACTGAGCCTGTGTTCTAGAGCCTTCGAGTCACAACTACTGAGCCCGTGCACCGCAGCTACTGAAACCTGCACACCTGGAGCCTGTGCTCCACAGGAGAAGCCACTGCAATGAGAAGCCTGCATACTGCAATAAAGAGTAGTCTCTGCTTGCCACAACTAGAGAAAGCCTGAACACAGCAACAAAGACCCAACACAGCCAAAAAAAAAAAAAAAAAAAAAAAAAAAAAAATTCCAAAATGTATATGTAATTCTGTTAATCACAATGTTGCATGTAATAGCGAAATAATGGAGAACAATCTACAAGCCAGACAATAGGGCAATTTATTAACCATGTGCATTCACGCAGTGGATTCTAAGTAGCTTTAAAAAATGGTACTATAGTTATATCTTTATTTGTGTTTGGCAAGGAAACATGTCCATAATATATTAAGTAACAATATTAAAGACAGTATTTATTCTTTGCAATCTCATTTGGAACATGTATGTATATATATACAAATATAAAATCTGGACAAATGTTAACCCAAATAGTAACTAGTGATTTCTATATGGTAGAATGAGAGATAATTTTCTAGTTATTTTGTTATCTTTATGCATTTCTTAATTAAAAAGTGAATGTGTTGCTTTCATAGGCAGAAAAAATAGTATTATTTTTGGTATTTTTGTTAACAAAATATTATATTACCAGACAATTTTCATAATTGATTATTTCACACAGAGAATGTAGAGTGTTAGTGGTAGAACTTCCTTTTGCCTACAGAGTGTATACTTCCACCCCTTTGCATTCTAAGATTAAATCTTGAATCTTTTGAGCTTTTAATCCTGTGCCCACTATAGGGCTATAGGTGGATTGAAGCTGCAAGAGGCTGGGTGGGTTCTTTTTGGTGACAAGCACTGCAATAGTCAGCGGACACTTTGGCAGGCATCCAGAGGGGCAGGAATCCTCCAGTGATGGCCACAGGGCATTCAAATGTTCGTAAAACAAAAGGTGCTTTTATTAAACATCATCACAGAGTGATATCAACTCTAAGTTAAAGTAGAAGCTATTCATTTGGCATCAGAGTCCCTAACTCTTTTTACATGAAGCCAGCGAAGGGCTATTCTGTAGCACAGAATACAGTTCTCACTGGCTTGAAAGATGAAACTGTCCTTAGTTATCCTGAGGCATTACCGCAGTCCAGATGTATAGTTTATATCTTCCAGGAAATGTCTGAGGAAATTATTTCCCCCCAGAAGAATTAGATTATATTTTGCCAAGTTGACTCTTCCGGGCTGCACTTTAAGCCTCTAATGATTCCTTAGTGCTATTCCTTAGTATAGTAAGAGCTACTTCTTTGTACTTACTAATGCAAATAGTAAGAGTTAAAACTACCAGAATCAGAGGTGAGAGATTATCTAAGGAATAGAACCAATAGGTCAAATTCTCGCCCAATCTTCCAGTCAAAGGACACAAAGAGTGTCATCCTTAAATAAGAAGACAATGTTTTACATGTTTATAGAAACACATGTACATATATCTCTACCTATATTTATATCCATATGAATGTACACACATGACAAAATTATCTCAATAAAGCCAAGTAAGGAAGTTCAATGATGGCTGAGCCTACATGACCACAAACATCTTGATAAAAAAAGAGCTGCAGTGGTTAATCAGCTTCTGTTTACACAAATTACCCTGTAGTAGGTGTAATCAAGGGAAATAAATCTGAAATAATAAGGCTATCAAAAGATTTAAAGAGGGCTTCTTAGGTGGTGCAGTGGTTAAGAATCCACCCTCCAATGTGGGGGACACGGGTTGGATCCCTGCTCCAGGAAGATCCCACATGCCGTAGAGCACCTAAGCCCTTGTGCCACAACTATTGAGCCTGTGCTTTAGAGCCCGTGAGGCACAACTATTGAGCCCATGTACTGCAACTACTGAAGCCCATGCACCTAGAGCCTGGACTCCACAACAAGAGAAGCCACCACAATGAGGAGCCCGCACACCACAACAAAGAGTAGTCCCCGCTCACTGCAACTAGAGAAAGCCCATGTGCAGCAATGAAGACCCAACACAGCCAATAAATTAAAAAAAAAAAAAGACTTAAAGAGAAGATAAAGATTCACCATGAAGGTTGGTCTTTGAGGAAAGCACTGAGGTGGACAAGAATCTTTCTGGAGAAAATAGTGAATGTGGATGATTAAAGAAGATAGATAGGTAAAGAATTACAAGTGAAGAAACAGGAGGGGAAAAACACAAAGGCAAGATGGCTGTGATTTGTGGGGGCTGATAGGACACCATGGTTAGTTGTGTGAACAGTTTCTTGTTTTATGGGACTTGCAGGATATTAATCATCCTTGGCTGCTGGGTAATAAAAGCCAGTAGCTCTTCCCAGTTATTGTGACAACCAAAAATGTCCCACAAGTCTCCAAACATCCTTGATGGGAGATTTATTGTTGTGCCTTAAGAACCATTGGGCAAGATAATGTGAGCTTCTGAATGCCAGGAGGAAATGCCAGGATGCCAGCAGGTTTCCATGTGTGAACTGCTTCTGCTTTTATTTTCTTATTTCCTCTAGGAAGGCACACTGTAAAACTATACATTTCTCCATAGTGTTTGCAACACATCCACATCCACTGCTAACTGTGGTGAATTTGGTTTAGAGTTAATTCTGATTCCTATGGCATCCATTACATGTTGCCTTAATCTCAGTTATTGCTGTTTATAATTATCTTTATTTATGGCAGGTTTGGGTGAAACTTAGGGGCACCGTTGGGTTCATCAAACATCTGGAATAATTTTTCAAAAATTCTGGATTTACTAAAACCAAAACATTCTGCCAAGCACCTCTTCTCACCCCCTTTCTCCAAACTTAAAAAAAAACCACACATATATTTTAGAGAACATTGATTCCATGTGTTATTAATTCATTTTAGTTCAAATCATCAAAATAAAAAAAAAGTGATTTGGCAATCAGAAGCCCATTGAGACTTTAAAATAGATAAACTTTTAGAAACTTAAAAAATGTCACATAAATATATTGAAATAGCAAAAGGATAAAGTTTTGATGGAGAATGATTGGAAATGAAATTTGGCAAAATTATTTTTCCACACTAATTTATAGTTTTCCATCCAACTTGCGATCCATGATCTGGAGAGAATGAATTGGGTTAGTTAATCTAAAAAAAAATGGTGTATCAAATTCTCTATGCATAGACATATAGTATCATGGAGAAAATATTAGGAAAACAACTTGAATCAAATGGTCTGTTAATTCTAATATTGGGGATTTTTTACCATATAGTTGGCCATAATAATGTAAGAAACTCTTAGGGAAAACTGGAAAATGTAAGAAGTAACAAGAATAATAGTAATTTGAGAAAGAAAATGAACTTAGTCACACATTAGCTTATAATTGTGATATGTCAGTTACTCTAGTGCTTTCAGGGGTTGAAGATTAGCTTGCTGATGTTCATTGATGATAAATGTACACACACACACAGACACACACAGAGCTATATAAATATACCTGTTCATATATTAATGAAAAATTCATGACAGCACTTAGGCTGAGGCAAATGAATTGCGTAATATAAGGAATGGTTAAAAGTCCTGTTTAAAATCTGTGCATCTAAATAATTGAAGAGAATTTTCAGGAAGATTACAGAGATGACTTTTAAAGTTTTGAAAATAAGAATCCTGACACTATACTGAAGACTAAAGATACAGATTCTTTAATAAACTTGGTGAAAAATGTTAAATATTATTAGTATGGAAATGCAAATTTGAGTGAGATACCATTTTCCACTTCATACCAGAAAATATCCTATGATCTTCCATATCTTTCTTCAATATTATTGAATGTCGCCAATAAAAATGTTCATGTACTGATGATAGAAAAGTAAAATAAATTTGAAGATGCAAAGGTAAAAAAGGTAATACTCTTTAAACCCAGTAACTCTACTCTTAAGAATAAATCTAAACACACACACATACACACACACTCATATGTTTGATGCAAAAAATTTGAAACAATGTAAGTGTCCAAAAACAAGGAAAAATTAAACATATTATAATATATATACAATGGAAAGTTGTGTGATGTTAAAAATGATGTTGATGGGGGAATTCCCTGGTGGTGCAGTGGTTAAGAATCCGCCTGCCAATGCAGGGGACTCAGGTTCGATCCCTGGTCCAGGAAGATTGCACATGTGCGGAGCAACTAAATCTGTGAGCCACAATTACTGAGCCTGAGTGCCACAACGACTGAAGCCCATGTGCCTAGAGCCTGTGCTCTGCAACAAGAGAAGCCACCACAATGAGAAGTCCATGCACTGCAAAGAAGAGTAGCCCCCACTTGCCTCAACTAGAGAAAGTCTGTGAGCAGCAATGAAAACTCAACGCAGCCAATAAATAAATTTATAAAAAGTGATGATGGAATGTTTATGATAAGTTAGAGAAATGGTTATGTAAAGTGAAATACACAATATTATAATATCAACTTTTTAAATTGTATAGAAAAAATTTGGTATACAAAAACACTTGATTTTGCTCTATCCATTCCACAGCTCTGGGTCAATGACTGTGGCAGAACTCAAGAATCCTATAGTTTCTAACTTTGTATTTGCATACAGTAAGTGCTCAATAAGTGGAGACCATTTTTCATATTAAAGCTTTCAAATTAATTGCATGTAAAGTTAATTTTTTTCTTTAATAAGAAAAAGGAAATCATTAGGGTAGAAAACAACACTTTTTGTATTTGAGAATATGTTATATTGTTAGTTGTAGAGAAAAATAAAGAAATCTTCATAGTTTAAATTACAATTTGAGTTAGGTTTAGTCATTGTGAAAACTAGTTTTTCCATTGAAGGTAAATTTTTGTCATTGACATTTTTACTGTGTATAGCTGGGGTATTGAATTTGAGGGGCAAATTTCATGTCCTAATTAGGCCAGAGTGGTCTTCTACCATTGTCAATAGGAGCAAGAAGTCCTGTATATTCCCCTCCAAGATCCCATTATTCCTCTTTTATACATCTCTGAGTTCCTATCTATTTTTCAGTGGTCTGAGGAACAGAAAAAAGTTCTCTGATTCAGTCCTAACTCAGTATGTTGACTCTCTTAGAGGGTGCCTGCCTCCTGAATAGAAGCCGCCTTAGTAGGCTGTGCCGGAAACACAAGGTAGGGCAAGGTTCCCTGTGCTCTGGAATGGTATCCTGCCTAGTCTGGAAAGGCAGACTCCCCCACTTTCTAAGGTACCTCTGATTTAAAAGAGTTCCTCACAAACTGACTGGTGCCTTCAGGGTCAAAGTTCTATCAATTCCTGAGCCAAGGCATTTCCGCAGGCTGTACCAGGGAGCAGAATCAGGACAGGTGCGCAGTGATGGAGGGCTGGGCTCCAAAGAAAACGGGCCGGTGGGTAAGCTGATTAGGAGCAGCCACACTGTCTCCTGAGGGAAACATGAGTGACAGGAAGTGGCAAAGTTGTCCTGAGCCCAGGGATTGGGCTAACTCCCCCAGCTCCAGGCCTCCCAAGAATGGAAGTGCAGAGCCCTATTTCAAGGTCAAGGAAGCACTATGCCTTGGAAGGCTAAGCCTCCAATGTTTCAGCTCTCTCAACATTCTGCGCTATAGTTAGGTTGGACCTTATAAGACTGTCATTTTTTTAGGTCACAAATGATTGGCTATTGGCAATTTTATAAGGTATAATCTAATTGTTCTTGGGATACAGTGGCTCCAAGATGTATAGGTCCAGGCAGGTTCAGATTTGTACCTTGTATGTTAGTCTGTGTCCCTCAAGAAGTAGATACCAAGATAGAATTAGACATGCAAGAATTTTATTGGGGGCGGAGGGTGGGGATAGTGCCTGTATGAAAGGAGAGAGACGGAAGATGCTAGTCTGATCCCAAGCGAAGGAGAGAGGGAGAGCAGGCTGGGTTCCAGCCTCCTAGACTGCTGTGTGGTATAAGGAAGTTTTGGCAAAGTCTTAGGGGAGTTCTTAAGTCAGCCAAAAAAGGAGTCCATAGCTCCCAGAAACAGGTCATTGACAGAAGGTCGCCTATAGGAGGTGTGGCCTTGGCACAAAGGCAGGGATGGTTTTCGGAGTGAGGCCACTGGGGCCTCAGTTGTTGATGCTCCGGTAGGCAGAGTTCCACCAGGCTCATTTTCATAGCTGCTGCACCTGGAGACACAGAGTGCAGATGACACCTGATTTACCCCTGGCTTACATTGCTGTCCCTTTGCTCTTTTTTTTTTAAATTTATTTTTATTAATTTATTTAATTTATTTATTGGCTGTGTTGGGTCTTCATTGCTGCACACGAGTGGGGGCTACTCTTCGTTGTGGTGCGCAGACTCCTCACTGTAGTGGCTTCTCTCTTGTTGTGGAGCATGGGCCCTAGGTACATGGGCTTCAATAGTTGTGGCACATGGGTTCAGTAGTTGTGGCTCACGGGCTCTAGAGCACAGGCTCAATAGTTGTGGCGCACAGGCTTAGTTGCTCCGTGGCATTGTGGAATCTTCCCAGGGCAGGACTTGAACCCGTGTTCCCTGCATTGGCAGGCAGATTCTTTACCACTGTGCCACCTAGGAAGTCCCTGTGCCCTTGCTCTTCACCCTTGTTTTAACTCTACTCCAGCCCTGTTCTTCAGTGCTCCTTGAGGCCACCCAAATCCACATTGATTTTATGGAGGGGAAGTGGGGGCAGGGTAAAGTACTGTGGTCTTTTCTATTCCAGAAAATCATTGGCTCCTTATGCAAGTTGGCCCACAACTTCCAAGAGCTAATAGAGGAATAACTGTAACAAAAGTCCCACATTCCTTATTTCCAAGGGTGAGGTTCGGTGTGGCAAGAATCTGCAAAACAAATAGAGGTCACATGCACTGGAATACCTTTTGAAAGCCTACATAGAGTGTCTAACCACTTTGTTTCATCAATAAAGGTGAAAAAAAAAGGCTCTGAGAGGGCTCCCAGCTGCATATAACAACCTCTAATGAGAAAACCCACATAGTAATAAAATTAACACATACCAAATGTGCAAATATAACCTTATATTATAAAATAAGCCTTAGAAGTTACATTTAATTTTTATTATTGAAATATAAAATTTCAAAACAAAAGTTTATTTGACTCAGTTTTTTTTACTAAGGACAATTGGGAGAAGAGAGGTCAGTCAAGTTACCTCAGTAATTTCTTATTTCTCTTCCTAGTATAAACCAGATCTTTTGGGGGGACCTTTAACCATGATCTTAAAAAGCACATGTAAGTTAAACTTATGTGAAAAAGAAAACCCTCAAAATAAATGTTGAAAGGAAGGATGAAAACAGAATTGGAATTCTTTTTCTTGAAGGGGAGACTAAAATCATCCACATAAAGCTTCCAGGGGATCTGGCAAATATGCCCTTGCACGTTCCTTACACAAGACGCAGTCTTACACAATTCTTCCATTCACTCATGGGCTTGCATCTGTTGGCCACCCATGCTCCCTGAAGACAGCTTATGGCACTAGATTGCATCAGTGAGGCGTGATGGATGATAGGGAGGACATCACCAGGGAGGGAGTACTCTGCCTTTGGCTTGGTTTAGAGTCAGATGTGAAGGAAAGAGGAGCAGTAAATTTGGAAGCAATGTTGGAAGAAACTAGAATTTATTTTTAATCTCTGTAAGTTCCAAAGAAGGGATAAAACCTGCAAATATGACGATGAGATGATTGGACTAATTTGTATGGTAATTTATCAGAACACGGGAACTGGGAGTTCAGCTCTGCAGGCATGGGGAGGTGCCTAGGAATGACTGCATTTTAACTTCCTCATTTGGGAGTTCTTAAATAGACTTCAAACTCTGATTCTACAAGTGCAACTGGAAAGGCAGAGAAAGTACAATCTACTTTATACTCTGTTTTGTGATCCAGCTAGATTTTGATGGGATGTTGGAACAAAATCTCCTTAAACAGGAGGTTAAACAGAAATAAAAATGATTTAACATACAGCACATAAATTTAATTAAGAATACTAGAACCTCACAGCATCACAGAAAACTTAAATCAAAAAGTTTTGGAGGGATTTGTCAGATTCTATCTGCTCATGCTACACTTTGATAAAGCTGCACCTAAAACTGAGAGCTGTGGAGAAAGAGATTTTTGCAAAGATGATTGTGGAATTTCTTTGATTCTTATGCTATCTTGCAAATGAGTTTGTGCTGGTGTTCACTGGCTTTGTTGACTACATTTTGTGGCAATATCCCTCTACTTATTTTTACAGAATTTTCATTAGACTTTGCAAAGACCACATAATACTTCAATGGGCTATGTTTTCAACTAGATGAATAAGATCCTAAACTGGCAATTGAATTTATGCTTACAGGATCAAAGCTAAGAAGGGCATTTTATAACTATTTTGATAATTTGATGATGTGGTATAAGTAAAACCTGTACTGGATATAATGATGGATACAAAATCGCATCCTTTATAGATCCTGACCTTGTTCACTTGCAGTTCATATGGAAGATAGAACATGTACCCAGATGATTAGATTAGAAAGTATAAAATAAAACATGTTGCAAAAAAATTATAGATGGTTTGGGAAATTCAGAGGAGTTGAGAAATTATGTGCATGTGTGGTGGAAGTGAGGATTTCACTAGAGATAAGGGAAAGGATCCAAGGCGGGAGAAAGCATGAACAATTAGTGAAGATGGAATTTCAGTGTATATCAAAACAAGCAAGTGATTCAAATGGGTTGTAGTAAAGGAGTCATTAAGAAGTGCAGGTGGGAAACAATGCTGCAAAAACAGGATACGGGCCATATCGTAGGGACCTGAGAATGCCAGGGAAAATGGGCTGTCTAAGTAATGGAGAACCACCGAGGGTTTCTGAACAGGTAAGCCATTGAATGAGAACTGTGATTAAGAAGAGTATACTGTAAAATGGATTAGGATTGGCGGAGATTTTGAGGGCAGAAAATCTCTTAGGAGACCTTTCCAATATCATAGACAATAAATGATAAGGACTAAATTAAGAGAGAGAGAGGGCTGAAATGAGAGAATTGTTTAAAAAGATGTCACAGGAGTAGAGTTTATAGAATTTAGCTAAAACTTAAGTATTATAGAGGATAAGATAAAAACGAGTGAGAGGTGATGCCAAGATTGTAAATTGTGGCATGGAGAGATGGCCACACTTTTGGCAGGAATGGAAGAGTCAAGAGGAAGATCTAGTTGGTAATAGGGCAAATATACTGAGTAGGAAGTAAAGATGGGACAGGTAGAGCCCTCTAGGAGGCAGCTGGAAATACAGAACTGAAACTTAGGAGAGAACATGATAGGAGAGAGAACATGACTTGGATTTCAGAGTTGGAGACCATCTTCATAGAAGTGTTGACTTAAGACAGGGGGTTGAATATATTGCTCAAGAGGAATGAGAAAGTTGAGAAAGAGAAGTGAAAACGCAATGACACTTGGATCATAAAGACCTACATTCCAGGAGCTGAAGTAGGAAAGAAGAAAGAAATGATGAGGTGTGGGAGGAGACCCAAGAGAACAGTCTCTCATTGGAAGCCAAGGGAAGATCAACCAAAAGAAGAAGGTGATCAACAGATGAGAATGGGGAAAAGACCATTAAATTGTGGTTTTAAGTCCTCTAGCTTTTTCATTTGAAAGGTTGTTGTTGTTTTTTTTTTTTTGGCCTGGATAATTCTTAATGCCTATTAGATTTGTCCTAACCTAGGCAGCTTGGATTAAAATTCGCCCCAAAGGACACAGTTTTTTTATTTTTATTTTTATTTTTAGTTTAGCTCTTTATTGGAATATAATTGCCTTACACTGTTTTTGCTGTACAACGAAGTGAATCAGCTGTATTTGTACATATATCTCCATATCCCATCCCTCCCGTGACTCCCTCCCACCATCCCCATCCCAGCCCTCTAAGTCAACACCCATCATCTAGTTGATCTCCCTATATTATGCAGCAAATTCTCACTAGCTATTTTACATTGGGTAGTGTATATATGTCAATGTTACTCTCTCACTTCATCCCAGCTTCCCCTTCACCACCCCCACCCCACCCCGTGTCCTCAAGTCTGTTCTCTACATCTGCATCTCCACTCTTGCCCTATCTCTGGCTTCATCAGTACCATTTTTTTAGATTCCATATATATGACTTAGCATATGGTATTTGTTTTTCTCTTTCTGGCTTACTTTGCTCTGTATGACAGTCTTTAGGTCCATCCAGCTCACTACAAATAACTCAATTTCATTCCTTTTATGGCTGAGTAATATTCCATTGTATAGATGTGCCACATCTTCTTTATCCATTCATCTCTTGATGGGCATTTAGGTTGCTTCCATGTCCTGGCTATTGTAAATAGTGCTGCAATGAATATGGTGGTACATGTTCCTTTTTGGATTATGGTTTTCTCAGCGTATATGTCCAGGAGTGGGAATACTGGATCATATGGTAGTTCCATTTTTAGTTTTTTAAGGAACCTCCATACTGTTTTCCATAGTGGCTGTACCAATTTACATTCCCACCAACAGTGCAGGGGGGTTCCCTTTTCTCAGCACCCTCTCCAGCATTTATTGTTTCTAGATTTTTTGATGATGGCCATTCTGACTGGTGTGAGGTGATACCTCATTGTGGCTTTGACTTGCATTTCTCTAATGATTAGTGATGTTGAGCATCTTTTCATGTGTTTGTTAGCCATCTGCGTGTCTTCTTTGGAGAAATGTCTATTTAGGTCTTCCGTCCATTTGTGGATTGGGTTTTTTGCTTTCTTGGTACTAAGCTGCATGAGCTGCTTGTATATTTTGGAGATTAATCTTTTGTCAGTAGCTTCATTGGCAAATATTTCCTCTCATTCTGAGGGTTGTCTTTTCTTCTTTATGGTCTCTTTTGCTATGCAAAAGCTTTTAGGTTTCATTAGGTCCCATTGTTTATTTTTGATTTTATTTCCAATATTCTAGGAGGTGGGTCAGAAAGGATCTTGCTTTGATGTATGTCATAGCGTGTTCTGCCTACATTTTCCTCTAAAAGTGTTATAGTGTCTGGCCTTACATTTAGGTCTTTAATCCATTTTGAGTTTATTTTTGTGTATGGCATTAGGAAGTGTTCTAATCTCATTCTTTTACAGTAGCTGTCCAATTTTCCCAGCACCACTTACTGAAGAGGCTGTCTTTTCTCCATTGTATATTCTTGCCTCCTTTGTCAAAGATAAGGTGCCCATATGTATGTGGGTTTATCTCTGGGCTCTCTATTATATTCTATTGATCTATATTTCTGCTTTTTTGTGCCAGTACCATACCGTCATGATCACTGTAGCCTTGTAGTATAGTTTGAAGTCAGGGAGCCTGATTCCACCAGCTCTGTCTTTCCTTCTCAAGATTGCTTTGGCTATTCAGGGTCTTTTGCATTTCCATACAAATCATAAAATTTCTTGTTCTAGTTCTGTGAAAAATGCCATTGGTAATTTGATAGGGATTGTGTTGAATCTGTAAATTGCTTTGGGTAAGACAGTCATTTTCACAATGTTGATTCTTCCAACCCAAGAACATGGTATGTCCCTCCACCTGTTTGTATCATCTTTGATTTCTTTCATCAGTGTCTTCTAGTTTTCTTCACACAGGTCTTTTGCCTCCTTGGGCAGATTTATTCCTAGGTATTTTATTCTTTTTGTTGCAATGGTAAATGGGAATGTTTCCTTTAATTTCTTTCTGCTCTTTTTTTTGTTAGTGTATAGGAATGCAAGAGATTTCTGTGCATTAATTTTGTATCCTGCTACCTTACGAAATTCATCGATTAGAGCCAGCAGTTTTCTGGTAGAATCTTTAGGGTGTTCTATGTATAATATCATGTCATCTGCAAAGAGTGATAATTTTACTTCTTTTCCAATTTGGATTTCTTTTGTTTCTTTTTCTTCTCTGATTACTGTGGCTAAAACTTCCAAAACTATGTTGAATAATAATGGTGAGAGTGGACACCCTTGTCTTGTTCCCGTTCTTAGAGGGAATGCTTTCAGTTTTTCACCATTTAGAACGATGTTGGCTGTTGGTTTCTCCTATATGGCTTTTATTATGCTGAGGTAATTTCCTTCTATGCCCATTTTCTGGAGAGTTTTTTTTATCATAAATGATGTTGAATTTTGTCAAAAGCTTTCTCTGCATCTATTGAGATTATCATATGGTTTTTATCCTTCAATTTGTTAACATGATGTATCACATTGATTGATTTGCATATACTGAAGAATCCTTGCATTCCAGGGATCAACCCCTTTTGATCATGGTGTATGATCTTTTTAATGTGCTGTTGGATTCTGTTAGCTAGTATTTTGTTGAGGATTTTTGCATCTATATTCATCAGGGATATTGGTCTGTAATTTTCTTTTTTGTGTGACATCTTTACCTGGTTTTGGTATCAGGGTGATGGTGGCCTCGCAGAATGAGTTTGGGAGTGTTCCTCCTGCTAAATTTTGGAAGAGTTTGAGAAGGAAAGGTGTTAACTCTTCTCTAAATGTTAGATAGAATTTGCCTGTGAATTCATCTGGCCCTGGGCTTTTGTTTGTTGGGAGATTTTGAATCACAGTCTCAATTTCCGTACTTGTGATTGGTCTGTTCATAGTTTCTATTTCTTCCTGGTTCAGTCTTGGAAGATTGTGCTTTTCTAAGAATTCATCCATTTCTTCCAGGTTATGCAATTTATTGGCATACAGTTGCTTGTAGTAGTCTCTCATGATCTTTTGTATTTCTGTGGTGTCCGTTGTTACTTCTCCTTTTTCATTTCTAATTCTGTTGATTTGCGTCTACTTCCTTTTTTTCCTGATGAGTCTGGCTAATAGTTTATCAATTTTGTTTATCTTCTCAAAGAACCAGCTTTTAGTTTTATTGATCTTTGCTATTGTTTCCTTCCTTTCTTTTTCCTTTATTTCTGCTCTGATCTTTATGATTTCTTTCCTTCTGCTCACTTTGGGGTGTTTTTTGTTCTTCTTTCTCTTATTGTTTTAGGTGTAAGTTTAGGTTGTTTATTCGAGATTTTTCTTGTTTCTTGAGGTAGGACTGTATTGCTATAAACTTCCCTCTTAGATCTGCTTTTGCTGTGTCTCATAGGTTTTGGGTTGTTATGTTTTCATTATCATTTTTTTCTAGGTATGTTTTGATTTCCTCTTTCATTTCTTCAGTGATTTCTTGGTTGTTTAATAACGTATTGTTTAGCCTTCAGACACAGTTGTTTTAATAATGTGTAAAACCTCATTTTTAACTTCTTTATTAAAAAAAATCATATGTTAATTTTTCTTATGGGCAGGCAGCATACTATGCTCTTTATATGCATTGTTTTAATTTAATATTCATAATGAAATGTGCAGGTTTATTCTGCCATTTGACTGATGAGCTTGGAGAGATTAAGTAGTTTGTCCAAGATCGTGATTGGTAAATGAACAAGTGTCTCCATCTCCTGGTCCTTATCCTTAATGACTAATCTATATTACTTCCCTAATTTCATGTGCTTTCACACATATGAAAGTACCAATAACCTGAAAAGTGTGTATTCATGACGTTAGTAGGTAGACGATTTTTGTTAAGGTGCTTTAGCATAGTGGGTTAAATTGCTTCATTGATGATGTTTTGTATATATTGTCTTATAAATGTATCTTATTTTCCAGATTTCCTTCACTTTCCCTCATTTATAGCATATGAACCAAATGTTCATTTTATAAAGGAAAAATCTTAGATACACAGTATCTTTATAATATCAAGATCTAGAAATTGCCAAGAGAATTTGAATATAATATGATATATGAGACATTAAAGGAAAAAAAGCAACTTGCTATCCTGGTCTTTCAGAAATGTGACATCAGGTTCTCACTCACAGTTTACAAAGCCCAGAAATCTGGCATTTTGGACTCACATGAAAGGACTGAAAAGTTTCTATTAAGTTTGAAATATCCAAGAAAACAGCAAATGTGTACAGCTATTAAAAACTTTAAAGTAGGAGGCAAAATAATAGTGTAAACAATTTCCCACTTTTAAAAGCAAGAAAATAATTTTGGAAAAGACCACATTTTGATTGCCTCCCTAGTCATAACTCACTTGTGACTAGAGCATTATTTGAATCTTATGATTGTTTTTTATTAAAAAAAAATTCTGCTTCCCTGACAGTGCAATAGTGGACTTGAATATTCTGCCTGTTGAGTAACCAACAGTTATTTGGGCAAATACTCATATCCATCAAGAAACAGGTTGCACAGAATTTGCATTATCATGATCTCTCCTAACGCCACCCCAGCCTTTCTTTCTACCCTGGACATTCCCCTCCTCTTACTTCAGTGCTCTGAGTATTTCCATTAGAGGATGAAACCAAGAGGAAAATCTTGGAAGAGTGGAAAGCAATCTTGTTTTGATCATCACCCATCAAGAAGGGGGATTAAAAAATATACAATCTCTCTCCTCCTTTTTATAACTGAATCAAGAATTGACTGTTGTAATGCTTTGACAGTGTGCACCTGTACCAAGTAGCCCACTGAGTTGACAGCACCTGCAATTCAGATTTATACAATGTGATTTTTCACTTGATAAAAATTACGTCTCTCTGTTGCTTTGAGGATAGGATTACACACTTATCCTTTTGATATGTTAAGGAAAGATGAAGCTGGGTGATATAACTTTATATCAGTACTTTACTGGCAGAACATTTATTAAGTGACTGCCATTTGCCCTGCACTGTGAATTCAAAGACATGGCTTCTGTCCTGAGTAATTTTGACCTCAGGAGTCCTGATCTTAATACACACTAAAACTGTGTTTTCCTGTTAATATCTTACATTAACTAAACTTCTCTTTATTTTGTCCCCTGTGCTTTTGGTTTCAGTGCTGTATTTAGGGAGGATACCTCCATTACATGGTGATTTGGGCAAAGGGGCTTGTGTGAATATTTGTGAGGAAACTGTTTTTTGAGGCATTTTCATCATTCTCTCCAACCTTATTTTAAAAATCAGACTTACATAGAAATAACTTCTCAGCTAGAACCATGCTGTTTTAATAGGCATTAGGCGCATATCGTCCATTTTGTTGAGAGATAGAAGGAGCTCTATTTGTATTTTGGAGTTTGGTGAAAGCTGGTTCTGAACATTTAAAAAAAATAAATTTATCTTTATGTCCTCAACCCTTAACAAAGTCCTTGTACACTGAATGAGTGGAGCTATGTGGTTCTCTAATATTATAAACAGGACAAAGGATAATCAACTGATGATATGATTTGCTCAACCCTCAGGAGAAAAATTTAACATACTACTGAAAATCCATTGTCTTTAAAGATTCCAGACCCTTCAAAAATACACTTCTTTATTTATATTCAAACAATTTTTGTGCTTTTGACTTTTTAAAACCATGTGTCTTATTAATCATTCCTTGAAACACTTTTCAAGCTTAAGTGGAATTTTATGATCAGTATAGGTAAATTTTGTTTTAGAAAATACATTTCTTCATCTAATCTTATTTCCTTACATTAACCCCATTAATCTGAATTATTAAAAAGTTGTTATATTTGTTTGTGTATAATTTTCTCCTGATACATATGTAATCTGTATAGTTTAACAAAAATCAATTGCAAACTGTTTTTTATATAGTTTTTAAGTATCAATGCTTATAAGTAGTGAAACTAGTAAATGTCATAGAAAATAAAAGGAATATATAATAATCTAAATTCATTCATATAAAATAATTTAATAAAAATAATTTAAAATAAATAACTGGTGAACTTTCTAGTAACAAATTATATTGGAAGGGGAAATGATTTTCCTAGTGTGATAGTGAGAACACAGTTCTCAGACATTTGTGCAGGAATTGATGAAGTACTAAAATACAGAGCAGGAAAAAAAGACTAGACTGAAAAACTCTTGGGTGAACAATCTGTTATGTCTTTTCCATCTGCTTTATGCTATTCAAATTTTGCACGTCTCTATGTAAAGTCATTCAGCCACTGGGGGTCTCTGTTTCTCTGTACAATTTTAGCAAGATGAGTGTGTGTCATTATTCATAAAAAGAACCATTCCTTAAGAAACCAATGGTATTGAATAAGGAGGCTAATGGGCTACATTTCTAATTAAATTTTTTAATTAAATTAAATTAATTTAATTATTTTTAATTGAAGTACAATTGATTTACATTATATGAGTTTAAAGTGTACAACATAGTGATTGGATATTTTTATGCATTACAAGATGATTACCACGGTAAGTCTAGTTACCATCTGTCACCATACAAGGTTACTACAATACTGTTGGCTATATTCCCTATGATTTATTATATCCCTGTAATTTATTTTATAACTGGAAAGTTGTACCTCTTAATCTCCCTCACCTATTCAACACATCTCTCCTTTCCCTTCCTCTCTGGTAACCACTAGTTTGTTCTCTCTATCTATGAGCCTGTTGCTGTTTTGTTACATTTGTTTGTTTCGTTTTTTAGATTCCCATGTAAGTGAAACCATACAGTATTTGTCTCTGGCCAACTTATTTTACTTTACATAATACCCTCAAGGTATATCCACGTTGTCACAAATGGCAAGATTTCATTATTTTCAAGGCTAATATTCTGTTGTATATATATGCCACATCCTTTTTTTAAAGGGTATACTCCATTTACAGTTGTTATAAAATATTGGCTCTATTATCTGTGTTGTACAATACATCCCTGTAGCTTATTTATCTTATACATAATAGTTTGTATCTCTTAATCCCCTCCTCCTGCCTTGCACCTCCTCCCTTCTCTCTCCCCGCTGGTAACCACTATTTTGTTCTCTGTATCTGTGAATCTACTTCTTTTTTTGTTATATTCACTACTTTGTTGTATATTTTAGATTCCACATATAAGTGATATCATACAATATTTGTCATCCTGTATCTGACTTATTTCATTAAGAGTAATATCCTCCAAGTTCATCCACAGTGTTGCAAATGGCAAAATTTCATTCTTTTTTTATGGCTGAAGAGTATTTCTTTATATATATATATATATATATGGTATATGTACATATATGCCACATCTTCTTTATCCATTCATCTGTTGATGGACACTTAGGCTGCTTCCATATCTTGGCTATTGTAAATAGTAATGGTATGAACATTGGAGTGCATGTACCTTTTCAAATTAGTGTTTTCGTTTTTTTTCATGTATATATATCCAGAAGTGCGATTGCTGTATCATATTGGTAGTTCTATTTTTAGATTTTTGAGAAACCTCCATACAGTTTCCCATAGTGACTGCACCAATTTACATTTCCATTAACAGTGTGTGAGGGTTCCCTTTTCTCCACATCCTCACCAACATTTGTTATTTATGTTCTTTTTTATGATAGCCATTCTGACAGATGTGAGGTGATATCTCAATTGTGGTTTTAATTAGCATTTCTCTGATGATTAAGGATGTTGAGCATCTTTTCATGTGCCTGTTGGCCATCTATTTATCTCTGGAAAATGCCTCTTCAGGAGTTCTGCCAATTTTTAATCTTTTTTTTTTGATGTTTATTGTATGAGTTCTATATTTTTAGATATTAAAATATATAATATATATTAAATTAGATATATCATTAGCAAATATGTTTTCCCATTCAGAAAGCTGCATTTTCCTTTCATTCATAGTTTTCTTCTCTTTGAAAAAGCTATGTAGTTTGATGTAGTCCCATTTGTTTATTTTTGCTTTTGTTTCCCTTGCCTGAGGAGACATATCCAAAAAAATATTGATAAGACTGATGTCAGAGATTGTACTGCCTATATTTTCTTCTAGTTTTGTGGTTTCAGGTCTTACATTTAAGCTTTTAACTCATTTTGAGTTTATTTTTGTATGTGGTATGAGAAATTAGTCCAGTTTGATTTTTTTTTTCCAGGGATTGTCTATTTTTCTTAATACCATTTATTGAAAAGGCTGTCTTTTCCCCATTGTGTATTCTTTACCTCTTTTGTTGTAGATTAATGGACTGTACAGGTGTGTTTATTTCTGGGCTCTCTATTTTGTTACATCAATCTATGTGTCTGTTTTTGTGCAAGTACCATGCTGTGCTGATTACTGCAGCTATATACTACAGTTTGAAAGCAGGGAATGTGATACCTCCAGCTTTGCTATTCTTTATCAAGATTGCTTTAGCTATTCAGGGTTTTTTGTGTTCCATACAGGTTTTAGAATTATTTTTCCTAGTTCTGTGAAAAATGGCATTGATATTTTCTAATATATGCATCAAATCTGTAGTTTACGTTGGGTATTATGGTCATTTTGACAATGTTAATTCTTCTAATCCATAAACACAGTGTATCTTTCCATTTGCTTGTGCTGTTTTCAGTTTCTTTTATCAGTGTCTTATAATTTCCTGAGTACAGGTCTTTTACTTTCTTGGTTAGATTTATTCTGAGGTATTTTATTCTTTTTTGATAGAATCGTAAGTAAGATTATTTTCTTAATTTCTCTTTCAGATAGTTTATTGTTAGTCTATAGAAACACAATAAAGTTCTGTAAATTAATTTGTATCCTACATCTATACGGAATTCACTTATTAGTTCTATTAGATTTTTGATGACATATTTAGGATTTTCTGTATATAGTATTATGCCATCTGCAAGCACTGACAGTTTTACTTCTTCCTTTCCAGTTTGGATTCGTTTTAATTCTTCTTCTTGCCTGACTGCTGTGGCTAGTATTTCCAATACTATGTTGAATAAAGGTAGTGACAGTGGGCATTTGTGTCACATTCCTGATCTTAGAGGAAATGCTTTTAGTTTTACACCATTGAGTATGATGTTGGTTGTAGGTTTGTTATATATGGACTTTATTATGTTGAAGAATGTTCTCTTTATACCCAGTTTATTGGGAATTTTCATTATAAGTGGATACTGGATTTTGTCAAAAGCTTTTTCTGCATCTATTGAGGTGATCACATGATTTTAATTCTTCAATTCATTAATATGGTGTATCACATTGATTGATTTGCAGATATTGAACCATCCTTTTGCATCCTTGGGATGAATCCCATTTGGTCATGTTTTATGATCCTTTCAAAGTATTGTTGAATTTGGTTTGCTAATATTTTGCCGAGGATTTTTTTCATCAAAGTTCAGCAGTGATTTGGTTTGTAATTTTCTTTTTTTGTGGGGTCTTTGTCTGGTTTTGGATGAGGGTGATGCTGGCCTTATAGAAGGAGTTCAGAGGTTTTCCTTACTCTTCAGTTTTTTGGAATAGTTTGAGAATAATAGGTGTAAACTCTTCTCTAAAGGTTTGTTAGAATTCACCTGTGAACCTGTCTGGTCTTAAACTTTTATTGTTGGGAATTTCTTAAATTACTAATTCAATTTCATTACTGGTAATTGGTCTGTTCATATTTTCTATTTCCTCCTGATTTAGTCTTGAGATTCTACATTTCTAGGAATTTATCCATTTCTTATAGGTTGTCTACTTTATTAGCATATAATTTTAGTAATCTTTTATGAGCCTTTGTACTTCTGTGGTTTGTAACTCCTTTTTCATTTCTGATTTTCCTTATATTTCACTCTTTTTTAATGAGTTTGGCTAAAGTTTTATCAATTTTATCTTTTCAAAGAACCAGCTTTTATTTTCATTGTTCTTTTCTATTGTTTATTAGTCTCCATTTCATTTAGTTCTGTTCTGATCTTTATTTTTCTCTCCTTCTACTAATATTGAATTTTGTTTGTTCTTTTTCTAGCTCCTTTATACATAAGGTTAGGTTGTTAATTTGAGATTTTTCTTGTTTGCTGAGGTAGGCTTCTATCACTATAAACTTTCCTCTAGAACTGCTTTTCCTGCATTCCATAGATTTTGGATGGTTGTATTTCCATTTTTGTTTCCAGGTTATTATAATTTCCTCTTTGATTTCTTCAGTGACCCATTGGTTTTTAGTAGCATATTGGTTAGCCTCCATGTTTGTATTTTTTCTGCAGTTTTTTCTTGTAGTTGATTCTAGTATCATATCTTTGTGGTTGGAAAAGATGTTTGATAGGATTTCAATCTTCTTAAATTTACTGAGACTTGTTTTGTAGCCTAGCATGTGTTCTATCCTGGAGAATGTTCCATATGCACTTGAAAAGATGGTCCATGTGCATTTCTTGTTTTGGTTGAAATGCTCTATATGTATCTTTTAATTCTGCCTGCTCTAATGTGTCATTTAAGGCCAGTGTTCCCTTTTTGATATTCTGTCTGGATAATGTATCTGTTGATGTAATTGAGGTGTTAAAGTCTGCTACTATTATTGTGTTACTGTCAATTTCTCCCTTTATGTTTGTTAATACTTGCTTTATATATTCAGGTGCTCCTTTGTTGGGTGCATATTTATTTACAATTGCTGACACTTCTTGGCTTTGTCCTTTTATCATTATGTAATGTCCTTTTTGTGTATTGTTGTAGTCTTTGTTTTACAGTCTAAGTATTGCTACCCTGGCTTTCTTTTTGTTTCTATTTACATAGAATAACTTTTCCATTCCCTTGCTTTCAGTCTGTGTGTATCTTTAGATCTGAAGTGAATCTCTTGTAGGCAGCATGTATATGAGTCTTGTTTTTGTATCCATTCAGCCACTCTATGTCTTTTGATTGGAACATTTAATCATTTAGATTTAAAATAATTATTGAAAGGTATGCACTTATTGCCATTTTGTTAATTGTTTTCTGGTTGTTTTTGTAGTTTTTTTCTTGTTTCTATCTTCTTTTCCTTTCTTCCCTTGTCATTTGGGGAGTCACAGTGCTATTGCTGGCTCACTGATGGGTAGAACCATATCCTAGGATGGCTGGCTGTGGGGTTGGAGTCCTGGAGCTAGCACCAGCCTGCTGGTGGGCTGGGTTGTGGCCTGGTGGCTATGGGGTGGTGACAGCCTGCTGACAGTCAGGGTCAGTTTCTGACATGGTTTGGGGTATTTTAGAGCTGATGTTGGTCTGCTGGTGTGTGGGGCTGGATTCCACGTGGCTAGGTGAGGGACCCAATATGTCCTAGAGGTGGTGTCAGCCTTCTTGTGGTAGGTCTTGATACAGCTGGCTGTGGGACTGTGTTGGTCCTTGTGTTGGTATTCACCCACTAGTGGTTAAGCATAGGTCCCAGGGCTATTGCCAGCCCACTGGTGGGAGAACCAGATCCTGATACCTGTAGCTGTTGGGCCCTGGGTGTCCTGGAGCTGTATGTGGGCAGAGCTGGGTCCCAAAGGCTGGCTATGGGTCTCTAGGTGTCCTGGGCCTATTGCCAGCCAGCCCACTGGTGGGTAGGTCTGGGCCTTGGCACTAATAATCTAGAGGAAGATTCCAAAATGGTGCTTACAGCACCAATGTTCTTGTGGTAGAATGGGATTCCCCAGATTGCTGCTGCCAGAGTCCTTTTTCTCAGGGTGAGTCCCAGTTGCCTCTGGCCTCTCAGAGAGGGTCTCCAAGATCAGCAGGTGGGTCTGAACCAGGATCCTTTCAAATTATTGCTTCTGCCTTAGGTCCTGGAGTGTGAAGTTTTGTGTGTACCTTTTAAGAGTGGAGTATCTATATTCCATAGTCCTCTTGCTCTCCTGAAGGTAAGCCCTGCTGGCCTTCGAAACCAAACATTCTGGGGGCTTGTCTTTCCAGTGAAGAACCCCTAGGCAGGGGAGCCTGCTGTGTCCTCAGACTCCTTGCTCCTTGGGAAGACCTTCTGTAATTGTAATTATTCTCCCATTTGTGTGTTGCCTTCCTAAGAATGTGGGTCTTTACCCTGTCTCTATCCCTCCTACCCATCTTGTTGTGATTCCTTCTTTATACATTTAGTTGTATAAGATCTTTTCTGCTAGTCTTCAGATTGTTCCAATCAATAATTGTTCTGTAAATAGTTGTAATTTTGGTGTGCCCCTGGGAGGAGGTGAGCTCAGTGTCTTTCTACTCTGCCATCTTGGCCACTTCCTATATTTCTACTTTTAATAGCTAGAAAACATATATTGCTTCTGATGTTAGAGTTACAGCTTTAGGTTAAACAGGGCAAGAACTGTAGCCATTATTCAAGTATGTATGAGATTAGGTGGATATCCACATTTAAGAATATTCAATTACTTTTGTCTTCAGAAAAGTCACAAAGAACAGACTATAATTGGTGAATTCATTTTATCTTTTCTTACTTTATATGTGGAAAAACTTATGTATTTGTCTTCAGAATATATAAAATAAACTGGGCATAAAAATCTTTTTCCTAAAATAAGGATTTGAAGGAATTAAGAGAATATTTGCCTTCAAGCTACAAGCTACTTTTAAATATGTTTCCAGATCAGTAAAAATTCAAGTTGAAAATATGTGAGTTTTGAAATATTGAAAATGTTACTATTCATGGGATCAATGCCTTATAATCACAGATATTAATACTGAAGGTTCATGTCATTGTAAAAATTATTTACTGCACACTTATTTAAGTGTACTATTTTATGGGGGCATAGGGTGAAGAAGAACTCATCTGTTCTGAAGAAGTTTCTAGCAAGTAGAGGGCAGGGATAAGAAAGAAAACGTGACAGCACAAATAAGGTGCTATGGAGACTCAAAGGTGTAAGAGATCAGAACAAGAATATCAGAAAAATTTCATGTGTTAGCATCAAGGTGGATGGGAATTTGATAGACAACTATTTGGGGAAGTGCACAGTGGATCTGAGGAATAGCAGGTGGTACAGGTTGATCGAAGGACAGAGTATGTGAAGACAGAGACAGTGAAGACTCAAAGGCCCAGAGAGTTTCTGTGATTTTCACTAAGGTCACTGATAGTTGCTGTGACAGTGGGGTAGCACTCAGGCCTGGAGACCATCTTACAAGCTTTACCCTCCTTACTGTTCTGTGAACAGTGTGGGAGTTCGGCAATGGATTATTCATCCAACAGAATGAAGGAAAGGAGACATGGACTGAAATTTGATTGGAAATCTGTTCTCAAAAGGGAATTGATCCTTGGGTAATTATGCTGAGTGATCTGCTGGCTTCTTGAAGTAGGCATTTTAATGCAGCTGAAATAAATAAATATGGATATAATGGGTAGCTTTGAAAGAGAAAGTAATTATACAGGGCTCCGTATAATGATGTGTACAGCCAAGGGGGTTGAAAAAGGAGGAATTACACAGTCTACAGAGCCCAGTGTATAGTAACAGTTATTAATTGACAAGCAGGTATGAAAGCTGCAGAATCAGGACCCCCTTTGGGGTGTCTTAGCAAGGTGTCATATTCAAAAGAAACACCAGTTAGCGCAAAAATCTTTGAAAAGCTATTTAAGTGTGTACTAAAGCCTAGTGAAAAGATTTTAAAAGTGTATTCCATTTATCACACAGAAAACTATCTTAAAATGCTTTCTCCATCAGTCTCACTATATCTCACTACCATTTGGCAGTGACTTCAGCCTCTCATAATACTTTGTCAAAGCTCCCTAGCATTCATTCACCTTCGAAACTCAACTCATACTGGCGCTTCTTCTTTTCACCACCTTCCATCTTTCTGGTTCATTTTCTTCCACTGGAGAGATTACTCAGCCATGACACACCAAAAATCTAGGGAAACATGTACTGAAACCTCCTCGGAAGTGAAGCCTCCTTGGAAGGAAGGCTCTGTGAATCTTACACAATCAGAATATAACTGGGGTCCCATGTGGCCCAGGGTCTGGGTCATATCACTGTCAAAGAAACAGCAGCCTGACTCTAGAAGCCGAGACAAGTAGTGTTGATCTTTAAGTGTTTTGAAAGAGCATAGTGCAGAGGTCTTATAATACTCTGTGTAGAAAGCTTCCTCAAAATATTTCCACATCTCTCTCTCTCCCTCAAAGTATCCTGTTTGAGACAAACGTGAGGAATCTCCATGTAGAGGGATTCATTAGGTCACCACTAGGGGAAGTGAGAGGGAGTGTGAGAGTAGTTTGTGATATGCCTGGTAAAGGGGTCATTCCTAGTGTTCTTTTATTCACTCAATCAACAAGTGTTCATAAAGCCCCAGCTAGAGGCTGGGCACTGTGATGGGGACTAGAGATGCTATAGCGAATTCGACACTTACAGTCTGTTGGGAAAGTAGACATCAAACATTAAAATTGTGATGAGTGCTATAATGATATCTTACATATATTGAATGCTAACTTTGTGACAGGTATTGTGCTAAAAGCTGTACATTTAGTCTTCATTTCATTGTCTAATATTTTCAAGAAACTAATATGATAAATACTGTTGTTATCTCCAAATGGAGCAGCTGGGTGTGACACAATAACTTACCCAGGGTCACACATTTCATAAATGTTGGCGTCAGAATTTAAAATTAAATTTACCTAACTTCTGCCCTAAAGTTCTTAGCCAGTGTTAAAATACTCTTGCTTTCTAGAAGGGAGGGAGAAGACAGAGAACGGAAAAGGGGGCCCTCATGGAAAGGAACTGAAGAGATTCTGCCCCCACCATACAGAAGTTGGGCTGACCTCAGGGAATCAAGAGAAGAGAATGTACAGAGAAAGACCCTTTGGGGCTGGGTCCCAGAGCGCTCCACTCACACTCTGGCAGAGGCTACAAAACACACTGGCGCTTGGCCCATGACTTGAGAAGCAAGGTAAGGGGCACGGGCCTCAGTGAGGGGAGCCTGCTCTGGGGAGACGCCCTTGGCCACTGTGTGAATGAGCATTTAAAAGACTGGCATTTGGTACGATTCCCAGTTCCTCCTGAGATGCGATAAACTTGGCAAGTATACGGTCAATAGCATTAGCTCTGGCCTCGAACAGTCCTGGCGTAAAGATGCAACTCACTAGCTGTGTGGCTTTGGCTAAGTACTTAACTTTTTTGTGCCTCAGTTTACTGATGTATAAGATGAGTAATCAGGTTTCAAATGAGTAGGTCTAGGGCAGTTATAAAGATTATATTAAGTTCTTTATAAAAATTGCTTAGTCCAGTAACAGATGCAGAGTATACCTGCAATAAATGAGGAGTACTGTTATTGCAGGCTGTTTGCAAGTTAAATGCTTGCTATGTTGTTTTCTATGAACCAGATTTCTTTCTAGGGCTTTGTTTTTGAGAATGTATACAAATAGATCCTGCTTGGGATGACCCATCCGTATTGGGATGAGCCAATATGCAATGTGTTTTTGGCATACTAGATGCGGCATTTTATTATTATTTTCGTCAATACCTAGAGCTAATGTTTATGGGCCACTTACCATGTCAGCTGGTATGCTAGGGAGTTTGCATACACAGTGGCATTCCATCCTCACAGCAAATCTGTGAGATGGACACTATTATTAACCCAATTTGGATGACAAAAATGCTGAGGTTCTGAGACCTAAGTGACTTGCCCAAGGCCACATACTGGTTGATTTTGGTGCTGGGTTTTGAGCTCAGTTCTGCCTCCTATGTTTGAAAGGAGACGTCTTCCAGGGGGTGAGCTGATGTCTGGGGTAGGCAGTGTTGCCGTCAGAACTGCTCCGCCTTGCACACACATCTGTGGGCTCTTTCCTGATTCCCTGCTAATGAGCCTTTTCTTGGCACGTGTCCAGATCGTGCAGAGAAGCAGGATCACCCACGGGTGGGAGACAGAGGTAGGCCTGCTGCAGGAGGGCTGGGGCTTTCAATGTGTGTGAAGTATTTCATGCTCAATGGCCCATCTAAAATCTTTAAACATGCCTGTGGGCCTCTGAGGTGAAGTATTGGGAAAGGATGAATGTCTAGGGAGTAGCAAGGCCTGGGGCAATTCTAAGCTTTTCGTGGTGTGAGAGCTTCCAACTACTCAGGCTCCATTTCTTCCTGGAAAGTTTTCTTTCTTTTTTCTTTTGGATATTCTATCTGACTGGGATTATCACATTTTGATTTTCTTGGAATGCCTCAGAGCTTGGTGGAAAATGGAAAGCTGGTGTGAACGTTCTTTCCTTTCTCAGGGATTTGGAGTCTTATTACTGTATGGTTTTAGCTTTCCATGATTTGCTTTTTAATGCTGTGGTCTACATGGAGCTAAGGAACATGTAATGCTATCATTGTGCTTTCCTGAGATTTCCTTCAGAGCTGTTATTGTTTATAATTTTAAACTTACTCTATTTCCAAAAAATGCCTTTGAGGTGGTTTCCAATATGAAATAAATATAATACAGTGCAATTATAGACAAACATTCAAATACAGATCTGAAGTTAAATAGAGGGTGATAAATAGATGTAGTGATTATCCGGGATGAGTAAGTTATTGCATCTGAGGTTTAAATTTAGCTTTGAGCTTCTTGGAAATCAAGGTAAGGATGACATAATGGATTTTATAGTCTTTCTGAACTGAAAAAAAGAAGTTCTTCTTATAGAAGAGAATTCTTCCGGCACCAAAATTCTAGTAGATGAAATATGTAAGCTTATATGTTATAGAAACATGAGGGTATAGATAAAATTTTGCCCTTAAAACATATATATATATATATATATATATATATATGTATATATATATATATATCTATATATGTACAGATATGCAACCATAAACACATGCATATTAGTTCCTGTGTGTACACATACATACCTACATACATACATATTATGGTAGGCAGATAAATAGCCACCCAAAGATGTCCATATCCTATTCCCTGGAATCTGTGAATACGTTAGATTAGGGGAATTAGGTTACATACCGAATTAAGATTGCTAATCATATGACTTTAGAATAAGGAGATTATACTGGATTTTCTGGGTTGGCTAAATATAATCACAAGGGCCTTTAAAAGTAGAAGAAGGAAATAGAAGAGGAGTTAGAGAGATACAATATGAGAATTGAATTTGCTGTTGTGGTTTTAAAGATAGAGGGAGAGGACCATAAGTCAAGGAATACAGATGGTATCTAGAAACTGAAAAAGGCAAGGGCATGGATTCTCCCTTAGAGCTTCCAGAAAGAAACACAGCCCTGCCAACACCTTGATTTTAGCCCCAAGAGACCTATGTCAGACTTCTGACCTACATAACTAAAAGATATGTTTATGTTAAGCCACTAAATTTGTAGTAATTTATTTCACTGACAATAGAAAACTAATGCACACACAC
The DNA here is from genome assembly GCF_030028045.1 of Hippopotamus amphibius kiboko. Classification (NCBI taxonomy): domain Eukaryota; kingdom Metazoa; phylum Chordata; class Mammalia; order Artiodactyla; family Hippopotamidae; genus Hippopotamus; species Hippopotamus amphibius. The sequence goes on from NC_080191.1 coordinate 63,173,875, forward strand.
AGAGAAATTTACACAGACACAACTGAAACGAGGAGAAGAGCAGAAAAAGAGAAGAAAGAGAAAAGGGATCAGTGAAGATATTTCTATAGGGAATTAAAATAAAAATACTACTTAGATTTCATATATAAATACAATAAATTTATTGGCTCTTGGTTATCTGACAGGATTTTTAACTTTAGTCCAGACCAGATTACAATTCTTAATTTCATTTCTTCTTCAAAACTTGTTCCAACAGTGATATGCTGCAGCAGACTTCTCCCAGGTCCTGAAAGCTGACTTGGGAGCATCTTTCACTCACTGATGTCAGGTCTGTAGAATGAGTTAGGCAGTGGTGGGAGTATCCACATCCTGAAATCAATAGAAATTTTCCTCCAAAGGGATTTTTCCTCTAAAGAGTTGGTTGTTACACATTTACCAGTATACCACTGCTTTCACAGACTTACCTACCTCAATAAATGGTATGACCATGCACCTAGCTGCTAAATACTTTGGGGTCATCTTTGATTCCTCTTCCCCTTACAGCCCATATCTAATCAGTTATCTAGTCCTGCCACCTCTACCTCCAAATCATTTCCACCTTTTTTTAACTCCATGGTTACCCCTCTAGTCTACGCTACCAGTACATTTTGCCTGAACCATTGCAGTGGGCTTGTAATGGGCTCCCCGGACTCTACTGTAGCCTCCCTACCATCTTTTAAAATGTAGATTATATCATACCACTTTACATCTTGAACTCCTCCACTACCCTTAGAGTAAAACCCAAGTGCCTTAACTTCAGCCTACAACACCCTCCTTTCCTTGCCTTAGCCTCTTTCCAGTTGCATTTTGTCTCCTCTCCAACAAGCTCCCTGTGTTCTGGTCATATTGCTCTTTTCGCCAAGATCATGTCTGTCTTAAGGCCTTGACATAGTGGTTCCGTTGCTGTGAACGTCCCTCTCCTTCCCCCAGTTCTTTGTGAGGCTGCCTTTCCTATCATTTAGGACTTAGCTTAAGTATTCCCACCTCAGCAAGACTTTCACTGACCACGCAACCTAAAATATTCTTTAACATTCCTGTAATATCACTCTGTATCGATTTCATCTCAGCAGCTGCTCCTACCTACTGTTTCTTTGTTCATTTATAGTGCCTGGCACACAGTAGACTCTTAATAAATTGCTTGTTGAAAGAGTGAATTAACTTAGAGTATCTAAAACATTGGCTAGAAATATGTTCCACAGACAGATTCTTTCCTGTCTGGGGCCTAGTGGCAGCGGGTGGTTAGTAAAAACTGTCAACCCTGGCATGGAATAAGAAGGTGGAAGATGGTTGCGGCAGCAGAAATGTAAGTTAGACGGTCCAACAGCCAAGGGAGCTTGGGTGAGAATATTGCAGCTTTGGTAAAAGGTATCTGTCAGGGAACACTCCTGCAGTCTTGGTGGGAGTGTAAACTGATACAGCCACTATGGAGAACAGTATGGAGGTTCCTTAAAAAACTAAAAATAGAACTACTATATGACCCAGCAATCCCACTCCTGGGCATATACTCAGAGGAAACCATATTTCAAAAAGGTACATGTACCACAATGTTTATTGCAGCATTATTTACAATAGCCAGGACATGGAAGCAACCTAAATGTCAATCGACAGATGAATGGATAAAGAAGATACGGCACATATATACATATCTGACATATATATTGACCTATTTGTAGTAAGGTGGATGGACCTAGAGTCTGTCATACAGAGTGAAGTAAGCCAGAAAGAGAAAAACAAATACTGTATGCTAACACATATATATATAACCTAAAAAGATGGTAGTGATGAACCCAGTGCCAGGGCAAGAATAAAGATGCAGATGTAGAGAACAGACTTGAGGACACGGGGTGGGGGGCAAAGGGGAAGCTGGGACAAAGTGAGAGAGTAGCATTGACATATATACGCTACCAAAATGTAAAATAGATAGCTAGTGGGTGGCTGCTGCATAACACAGGGAGATCAACTTGATGATGGGTGATGCCTTAGAGGGCCAGGACAGGGAGCGTAAGAGGGGTGGGATAGGGAGGGTGGGAGGGAGACTCAGGAGGGATGGGATATGGGGATATATGTATAAATACAGCTGATTCACTTTGTTGTACAGCAGAAACTGGTACAACAGTGTAAAGCAATTATACTCCAATAAAGAGCTTAAAAAAAAAGTTATCTGTCAGATATCAGGAGGGGGATGGTGGCTAAGTGCTAATTTGTAAGCAAGAAAAGTGTGGAGGTCAAATGCCTAGGTTAGTCCTGGTCCAGACAGGTAGGGGGTCAGTGTGGAGGCTCAGACCGTCCTCTCCAGGTCTATCAGATGTACTTATCTATCCTGAGCTCTTTCTGAAGGCCTCCTCCTGGCCTGACTTTGCTATTATAAAGGCCTAACTCTCACATATCAGTTATCAGAACTAAATATCCCCCTTAGGGAAGTTTAGGGAGAGGTCAGTACTTCACTGCTGGAGTTCATGGCTTTTCCAAATAGGATTTTCATACTCTGGGTATAAAAAAAAACTCTTTTTTTCATTGTTACATTAGTGAGTTTCTCTTTTTAAAATTTTTTATTGGAGTATAGTTGAGTTACAATGTTGTGTTCGTTTCAGGTGTAGAGCGAAGTGAATCAGTTACACATGCACATATATCCACTCTTTTTTAGATTCTTTTCTCATATAGGTCGTTATAGAGTATTGAGTAGAGTTCTCTGTGCTATATAGTAGGTCATTATTAGTTATCTATGTTATATATTGTAGTGTGTACGTCAGTCCCGATCTCCCAATTTATCCCTTCCCCTACCATTTCCCCCTGCTAACCTTGTTTGTTTTCTACATTTGTGACTCTATTTGTAAATAAGTTCATTTGTGCCATTTTTATACATTCCACCTATAAACGATATCATATAATATTTGTCCTCTATCTGACTTAGTATGACAATCCCTAGGTCCATCCATGTTGCTGCAAATGACATTGTCTCTTTTTTATGGCTGAGTAATATTCCATTATATACATCTATCACATCTTCTTTATCCATTCCTCTGTTTATGGACATTTAGGTTGCTTCCATGTCCTGGCTATTGTAAATAGTGCTGCAATAAACATTGGGTGCATGTATCTTTTTGAATTATCGTTTCCTCCAGATATATGCCCAGGAATGGGATTGCTGGATCATATGTTAGCTCTATTTTTAGTTTTCTAAGGAACCTCCATACTGTTTTCCATAATGGTTGTACCAATGTACATTCACACTGACAGTGTAGGAGAGTTCCCTTTTCTCCACACCCTCTCCAGCATTTATTGTTTGTAGATTTTTAAAAATTTTTATTGGAGTATAGTTGCTTTACAATGTTGTGTTAGTTTCTACTGTACAGCAAAGTGAATCAGCTATACATATATATATATATCCCCTCTCTTTTGGATTTTCTTCCCATTTATGTCACCACAGAGCATTGAATAGAGTTCCCTGTGCTTTACAATAGGTTCTCATTAGTTATCTGTTTTATATGTGATATCAATAGTGTATGTATGTCAATCCCCATCTTCCAGTTCATCCCAGCCCTTCTCCCCCTTGGTATTCATATGCTTGTTTTCTATGTCTGTGTCTCTATTTCTGCTTTGCAAATAAGATCATCTATACCATTTTTTAGATTCCATATATATGCATTAATACACAATATTTGTTTTTCCCTTTCTGACTTACTTTACTCTGTATGACAGTCTCTAGGTCCATCCACATCTCTACAAATGACCCAATTTCATTCCTTTTTGTGGCTGAGTAATATTCCAATGTATATATGTACCATAACTTCTTTATCTATTCATCTGTCAATAGACATTTAGGTTGCTTCCACATCTTGGCTATTGTAAATAGTGCTGCAATGAACATTGGGGTGCATGTGTTTTTTGAATTATGGTTTACTCTGGGTATATGTCTAGGAGTGGCGTTGCTGGATCATATGGTAGTTCTATTTTTAGCTTTTCTTAAGGAAATTCCATGTTGTTTTCACTGTGGCTGCACCAGTTTACATTCCCACAAACAGTGTTATAGGAGTTCCTTTTTCTTCATGTCTTTGCCAACATTTGTTAATTTGTAGACTCTGTGATATTAACCATTCTAACAGGTGTGAGGTGATATACATTTGTGGTTTTCATTTGCATTTCTCTAGTAATTAGTGATGTCAAGCATCTTTTCATGTCCCTGTTAGCCATCTATATGTCTTCTTTGGAAAAATATCTATTCTGGTCTTCTGCCCATTTTTGGTTGGTTTTTTGGTTTTTTGTTATTGAGTTGTATGAGCTTTTTATATATTTTAGATATTAACCCTTTTATTGGTCATGTTACTTGCAAATATTTTCTCCTGAGTAGGTTGTGTTTTCATTTTGTCAGTGGTTTCCTTTGATTTGAAAAAGTTTAGTTAGGTCTCATTTGTTTATTTTGCTTGTATTGTTTTTGTTTTAAAGACAGATTCAAAACAATATCACTACAGTTTATGTCAAAGAGGGTTCTGCCTATGTTCTCTTCTAGAAATTTTATGGTTTCAGGTCTTACATTTAGGTCTTTAACCCATTTTGAGTTTATTTTTGTATGCACTGTGAGGGAGTGTTCTAGTCCCATTCTTTTACATTGTAGCTGTCCAGTTTTCCCGGCATCACTTATTGAAGAGACTGTCTTTTCTCTATAGTATAGTCTTGTCTCCTTTGTCATTTATTAATTGGGCATAGGTGCCTGGGTTTATTTCTGGGCTCTCTATTCTTTTCCATTGATCTGTGTGTCTGTTTTTGTGCCAGTACCATACTGTTTTGATTCCTATAGCTTTGTAGCATAGTCTGAATTCAGGGCGCATGATACATCCAGCTTTGTTCTTTTTTCTCAAGATTACTTTGGCAATTTGGGGTCTCCTATAGTTCCTTATAAATTTTAGGATTATTTATTGTAGTTCTGTGAAGTGTCATGGGTATTTTGATAGGAATTGCTTTAAATCTGCAGATTGCTTTGGGTAGTGTAGCCATTTTAGCATTATTAATTCTTCCAATCAAAGAGTATGGGAAATATTTCCATTTTCTTGTATCATCTTCAGTTTCTTTCATAATGTTTTATAGCTTTCAGCATATAGGTTTTTTACCTCCTTGGTTGAGTATATTCCTAGGTATTTCATTCTTTTGATGCAACTTTAAATGAGATTTTTCTTTTTACTTTTTCTTCATTATATTTCATTATTAGTGATAGAAAAGCAACAGATTTCTATATGTTAATCTTGTATCCTGCCACTTTATTGAATTCATTTAGTAGTTTAAATAGATTTTTGGTGGAGACTTTTGGATTTTCTATATATAGTATCATGTTATCTGCAACTAGTGACAGTTTTATTTCTTCTCTTCCAATTTGGATGCCTTTAATTTCTTTTTCTTGTCTAATTGTTGTGGTTAGGACTTCCAACACTATGTTAAATAGAAGTAGAAAGAGTGGGCATCCTTGTCTTGCTCCTGATTTTAGAGGAAAGGCTTTCAATCTTGCACCTTTGAGTATATTGTTGGCTGTGGGTTTGTCATAAATGGCCTTTATTATATTGAGATATGTTTCCTCTATACTAATAATATATACTCTCCTTTTTCATTTCTACTGTTCCTGGGAAAAACTACATCTTTCTTCCCCAGAATTTTCCCATCTCCAGGCTATTTGTAAACCACGAGCAAATTAATTTTCTTAATACGCTAAAGACACACATATATATGTCTTGTTCTTTAAAAAAGCTTCTCATTGCCTCTCTGATGAACTCAGACTCCCAATGTTTCTTGCTTCTTTCTGTTCTGATGCTCTAGCCCTCAGGGTCTCTTCCTTGGCCTCAGAGCTCATCCTGAACTTTGCACTGCTCCTGCCAGGCTCTCTCCACTACCCTGACCAGAATGACTTTCTCTTTCCACTTTACTAAATCTCACGTGATCCTGATGAAGTCCCAACTATTTTGTGAAGCTTTCTTGGATTTCATCTTCCTTTCAAATTACTCATTTTAGGAAAAGCTATGGAACTAATTGTCTTAACAACCACCACCTTCAATCGTTACTCATTATTTCAAGCATGTTTCTTGGTTCAATAATTATTGTTATGGACTGAATAGTTATGTCCCTCCAAAATCCATATGTTGAAACCCTACCCCCACAATGTGATGGTATTAGGAGATGTGGGCCTTTGGGAGGTAATTAGAATTAGATGAGGTCTTTATTGGTTAGTGCCCTTATCAGAGTCAAGAGGGAGCTTGCTGTGCTCTGCTGTCCAAAGGAGAAGTCGGCATCTGCAACTTGGAAAACAGCTCTCACCAGAACCTGACCATGTAGAATCCTATTCCTGGACTTCTAGTTCACAGAACTGTGAGAAATAAATTTCTATCACTTGTAAGCTATCCAGTCTATGAGAATTTGTTATCATAGCTGGAACTAAAATAATTGGATCTCTGATTTCTTCTGTAAACATAAAATATACAATAAATGATGAGAAATGTTGCTGTTATCAAAAGTAATAAATACTTGTCAACACTCTAGAATAATAAAAGTATCACTTAAACATAATTTACGGCTTCTAAACCTTTTATTATTTTAGGTTAAAACTTACCAAGTTTTTTCTAAAATATAATTTTACTTTTACATAAACCTAGTTAAGTACATGCTTTTCTTTGAGGAGTAAATCACTTTTTAAATAACAAAATGATGAATACATTACATATATTGCTTTAGTACAGATGAATGAATTCTTTTAAAATTTGGGAAGAAAAGTTTGTAATTAATGAATATGTTTAACGGAAATATTTAAAACTGTCTTGTGTTTATACATGAATTGAATCCCTCTTCTCTTCAGTATAAATATTTTTGCAGAACAGAAAGAATATTCTGTTTGTATCATCTTTGATTTCTTTCCTCAGTGTCTTATAGTTTTCTGCATACAGGTCTTTTGCTTCCTTAGGCAGGTTGATTCCTAGGTATTTTATTCTTTTTGTTGCAGTGGTAAATGGGAGTGTTTCCTTAATTTCTCTTTCTGCTCTTTTGTTGTTAGTGTATAGGAATGAAAGAGATTTCTGTGCATTAATTTTGTATCCTGCTACTTTACTAAATTCATCTATTAGAGTTAGCAGTTTTCTGGTACAATCTTTAGGGGTTTCTTATGTATAATATCATGGCATCTGCAAAGATTGACAAGTTTACTTCTTTCTTTCCAATTTGGATTCCTTTTATTTCATGTTCTTCTCTGATTGCTGTGGCTAAAACTTCCAAAACTATGTTGAATAATAATGATGAGAGTGGGCATCCTTGTCTTGTTCCTGTTCTTAGAGGGAATGCTTTCAGTTTTTCACCATTTAGAATGATGTTGGCAGTTGGTTTGTCATATGTGGCTTTTATTATGTTGAGGTAATTTCCTTCTACGCCCATTTTCTGGAGAGTTTTTATCATAAATGATGTTGAATTTTGTCAAAAGCTTTCTCTGCATCTATTGAGATGATCATATGGTTTTTATCCTTCAATTTGTTAATATGATGGTATGGAGGTTCCTTAAAAAATGAAAAATAGAACTACCATGTGACCCAGCAATTCCACTACTGGACATACACCCAGAGAAAACCATAATCCAAAAAGAAACGTGTACCACAATGTTCATTGCAGCACTATTTACAATAGCCAGGACATGGAAGCGACCTAAATGCCCATCAACAGATGAATGGATAAAGAAGATGTGGCACATATATACAGTGGAATATTACTCAGGCATAAAAAGGAATGAAACTGAGTTATTTTTAGTGAGGTGGATAGACCTAGAGAGTGTCAGACAGAGTGAAGTAAGCCAGAAAGACAAAAACAAATATCATATGCTAATGGCTATATATGGAATCTAAAAAAATGGTACTGGTGAACTCAGTGACAGGGCAAGAATAAAGATGCAGATGTAGAGAATGGACTTGAGGACACAGGGTGGGGGAGTGAAGGGGAAGCTGGGACGAAGTGAGAGAGTAGCACTGACATATACACACTACCAACTGTAAAATAGATAGCTAATGGGAATTTGCTGTGTAACATAGGGAGATCCACTCGATGATGGGTGATGACTTAGAGGGCTGGGATAAGGAGGGTGGGGGGAGTCACGGGAGGGAGGGGATATGGGGATATATGTATAAATACAGCTGATTCGCTTTGGGGTGCAGCAAGAGCTGGCACAACAGTGTAAAGCAATTGTATTCCAATAAAGAGTTTAAAAAAAGAGAAAAAAGAAAAAAAGAAAGAATATTCTGTGCTGGGATGTCCCTTTCTGCTCTACCTACACTCTATTGAATTTAGAAAAGCATATGCTATATCAAATCAGAACCTCCCTTACTTATCATTTAGATTAATATTCACTTTCTGAGATACCTATTATTTCTTCATTGAAGTACAGAAATGTTACTGTATGACTTGATTATTTTGTAGCTCCTCAAAATCTGATTAGAACTATATTCAGTTAAGTATAAGCAGGTTTATTTTAGTTTGACTCAAAATGCAAATGCAAAGTTTAAAATGTTTACTCATTCATTACTTCGGCAAATATATACTGAGTGATTACAGGTGTCACACACTGTATTAATTCCTGGAAAATCCCTGACTCCATTGAGCCTTGTCAGGAAGGAAGTGAAGGAAGGAAGATCAGCAATTACAGCACACACAGCACATCTATATTATGTTAGGGTGAGACAGAAGAATCAGAACAGGCTTCAGAGTACACTGAACTCAGGCACCAGGGAAGACTTCTGGAAGAAGATGATCTCCTCAATGAGGTGTTATTCAGAGGGGACAGCAGGTGCCAAGGTCCTGTGGTGAGAGAACAGTCTTGGAATTAGGGAATGGAGAGTTGAGGGCAGGGATGGAGGGAAAGGCAAGACTGAAGGTTGGAGAAGTTCCAAGGGTGTTCTGGATGGAGCCGTGTTGGGGAAGTTTAGAACCTTGAAGAGAAAGTCTTCCTGACTGAAGCTTTCCTCCTTTTTCTTTTTAATCTTTATTTTAAATTTTTTTAAGGAGAAAGATATCTCCAAGTTAACCAGTCAAGATTTTTAAAATATAGAGCTTGTTTATTTTTTACATCAGAAGAATCAAAGACTCTGTCCTTCTTCTGGACTATTAAGGAGTTTTTAAGCATGGGGACATGAACAACATTTTCAGTGGAAAGAGTTACTGAGCCAAGTTGCTGGAAAGGAATACTTCTTCAGCAAGACTTTATCCCCTGAAAGAGTACTTGCCTGTCTGTGGAATGGAACCTTAGAGCTGTGAAAATAGTGCTGATATGGGGCTCAGAATTCTTTAATAAGAGGAAAAATATGGTGTGCTGAGGGGAATGGGAAGTAATGGCAATTATCAAGCTTGAAGAATGTGAAATCTTGTCAGCTGTTTAAAAAAAGCTTTTTCAAGTCAATTGTTGGCAATCATGATCATAATTAGATGTTTTCCCTCCCATTTTCCATTATTAGTGACTCAAATCCCTTACATTGAATTTTCTACATGATGTGAGCAGAGAGAGAGGACAATTAAGGAGGATCTGAGCTGCCACGAGGAAGCTTTGCCTTATTTCTTGCTCTAACAGCCAAAATTTGAAGAACGCTCATTTGATTTGAGGAGCTCTTTAACTGGTTCCAAAGGACAATTGAGTCCAATTTGTATGGAGAGATGGAGTACCTGAGACAAGTTCCAAACTTCCTTCTAAGGATTTAGAGTATAGAATGCTTATTTTAGGAACAAAAATTCTGCCAAGTTTTCTTTTTTCTTCCTTTTTCCTTAATGTTGATGTAGATTTAAGCTTTGGCTTTTCCATATATATTTGAAGTGACTGTCCATATGGAATACCATCCAGTAGAAGAAAAAAGTATTTCCAGATGCTGTTCCTTTGTAACCAAATGTTAGACTTGGCAGAAGTTGGAGGGATTTTGCCACCTGATATTGCAGCTCCCCAGAATGACTGCCTACTTCTGCCACTGCAGTAGACAAAGCAGATGGCAGGAGGCCCCATCCTCACAGCATTTTCTCTCCATTTTCCATATCAGAGACTACAGAGTCTTACGGAAGCCAGTGTCTTTCCTGATTTCTGGGTGTCCTCATGTCGTCCTTCTTCATTGTTGCAAGAAGCCACTCTCATGAATGGGAAAGCTGTGCAGTTCGACTGTAGGAAAGGTAACAGGCTTCACTTAACAACCTCCTGAACTCACAGAAGCACTAACCTTTAGGTCCCTGCAGAGTTGAAATTGAGGCAGAACTATTGTAGAATGTTGCCCAACTCCTAGAAGTCTTTGGCCTGGGAGGTTACCAGTCTTTGACCAAGTTTTCCTTGCTCCATTCTTTATTATGAGATTATCTCTTTTCTAATTTCATATTAGAGTGGTGATAGTAAATGGTAGAAATTTTTATTTTTAAATTAAAATTTAGGGAAAAAGAGTTGGCAATTATTTTGATCTGTATTTTTAAAAACTGTCAAAAACTCTGAAGTTCTGAGATTTTACTATACTTGCAAGTAATAAGTTAGTGTGTTAAAGTTTCATGGATGCTGGCAGAAGACAAGAGACTCCTCATTCAGAGACAACTTTATTTTTCATAACACAACATGCAGCATGGGCATCAGCACATGTGTGTTAGTTCCTTGAGTCTTAAGGGAAATATACAGAGGGCCAGATGACACTAGAACATGCAGTGAGTTACATGAGAGGAGAGGATCCCCAAGTTTGGGGAACTTGAAACCTTTGTAATGGACAGCAAGCATCCTGCAAGGCTATTGGCAATAGATACATTCTTGGATAGATTTTGCAACAAGAGATGGTAAATGTCATATGTTGAAGCATAAAAGAAGGTGGCAATTTTTTCTCAACAAAAGGTAATTTTTCTGGCCAGTAAAATCTCTGAGTCTGGAAACTACTGAATTGAATATAATTCCAGACAATAAAGAGAAAGGAAAGAAAAAGCAAAAAAGAGAGAAAGAAGAAAAGAAAAAGGGAAAAACAAAGAAAAAAAGAGAGAGAGAGACAGTTACTTTGTCTGTGTGTGGAAGTGACAGAAGTTCTTCCTGAGATTCCATATCTAATGGACACCTAATTCTAATTCAGCTTTTAAAGTTAGCTTTATACTCTCTGTACTATTAATATGAATATTAACTTTAAGTATTTTCAGCAATTAGTTTATTGCCATAATAATCCTGAATTCTTTCCTGTAACAATGTAACCAATTTAGACCATGTCATTTCTATTGAATCAGTGGCTTTATACTACTAAATTTTGAATTTTTATTAATAATATGAGTATTAGCATTCTTTAATGAAAAGCCATGATAACTTTACATTTTTATGAAGTGTTCATTGCAGTTTTGAAAACAATTTCAAAAGTTACTATGAGAGGAATGTGTATCTTTGGGGGAGAAAAAACTATGACAATTTATTACAAGTATCTTATATGAAGTCTTCCTTTATGTAACTACTCTGGTTTTTTTATATTAAGATTTCAGTTTTGTTAGGATTGAATCCAGTCAGAAATAGCTGTGTGTTTCCAAAGAACACAGGCTAAGGAGGGTTGCGGTTATTAAGTACATGTCAGACCTACTTGATTGAAGAAAGAGGAAACTTCTGTAGAAACTGGAAAAAAGGACTTCAGGCTTTTGTGGCAGGAGTCATTTAAAAAAAATGGATTTCCAGGAAGTATTTCCATAGAAGATACTAGAATACACACTTCAAAGCTTTATATGAGCTTTGAATACTTGATTGATCTGCTAAGATTTTGGGATTTCTAAATTCTTTTGGTAAATGTGTACAAATCAGATTTTCAATAGTAAAGTTTCAAAAAGTCTTCATGACAGAGTACTCATGAAGTCCTTGTAATATGCCAAGTGATGGATAGGAGGCACAAATGACACAGTTTTCATCTTTTCGGGAGCAACTGCCATGAACTACAAAACAGAAACAAAAGGTTAAATGAAATTTTTACATGTTCCATCCAAATAATGGAAATACAAAGTGGTTTAAGGAAAAAGAAGGAAAAGAAGAAAACAAAGAAAGAAATAAAGCTATTCTGGTTTCCCAAAGGGAATTATTCTGTCTGATGGCTGACTGCCAAACCATACAATCCTAACGCATCTTCTTTTCAAATGGGGAAGCGTGACATACTGCCATTCACTGTTAATCACTGTGCTAGATGAAGGGTTTTCATTTCAAGAAAAAACAAGAAACATTGACTTGAGAACATTGATAGGACTGGTGGCATTGTGGCTAGTAGGGAAAAAGATGGTGAAAGAAAGGTGAAGCATGTAAAAGAATCACAGTAAAATTCTGTCTTTTGTAATGTAGTAGGGAAGAACAAATCTGACTCCATATTAGATGCGTTACTTTTACTTTAGCCCTTGTGCTCTGTTGCTTGTGCTTAGTTATGCTGGCTCTGCACTTTTTGTGAAAGAATGTTGACTATAGTCTGAAATATACAGGTCAGCCCATTCTCAAGGTTCTGACCTTTAAGGATATAACACTTTCCCATTCATATAGAGATAAAAATGTTCAGAGCAGAGAATAACATTTGTTTTGTTGGAGGTTTATAGGAACAAAGTCAAATATTAAAATAAATAAGCTCAGCTATCCAAAATCAAATCAGAGATATCATACTCTGCAGTGTTCTCAGCCCAAGTATTTAGATTCTGCGGCAAATATGTAACAAATTAATGCACAAAATATCTAGCTTTTTTTTTTTTAAAGAAAACTTCAAGTTTCTTCTGTTGAGGAAAGAGGTTACTTTTAAATTTATTTGATCTTTGTAAGATCTGAATACATTTAGTTTTGGTGAGTTAAAATTTTGTAGGTAGCATGAGATAAACAGGAGAAACTACTCTCATAAAAGACACACAATTGTCTCTTTATTTAGCAAGTTGTATTTAAAGGAAGTATTTAGAACACTAGGCCATGTTAATTAATAATTTCTTAATCACTCAATTCCAGCTAGCATCCATCATTGTTGGCAGAAGCTAAACATGTAAATTGATTTCTGCTGAGTAAAGAATGCTTTCCATTGTAAAGATGGACCTGTGTTTTTTTTTGTTTTAAAGAATTTTTCTTGGTTACAGCCTTCTTCTTTCTTCCTTAAGGATTTTCTGACAGCTCAGTGATAAAGCCTATTTCCCCTAGAAACTCCCATAAGTTTGCAGTGGAGAGACTGGCTTTTTAACCAAATTCTCTCAGGAAAATCATTTGCTAGGAAAACATACAGAACCCTCTAATGTTGCTTTCAGACTTCTTTACCTTCAAATGTCCCTGGAACAATCAGTTCATGGCATAGCTGCTAGGCTCCTCTGCTCAGGGCACTGGTGGTGCCAGAAAAAGTATTTGGCCTTTAAATATCAAATGTGCACTAGTGTGGACCAAATGTACTGGCAAGAAGAAGTGTTTTAGAAGATACACCTTATGGGTTTCTGGGGTGCAACTAAGGGAAGAGGACTGAGGCAATCTGTCATGTAACAAATGATAACTGGCGAAGTTCAATGCTGTAGGACACTGATTAGAAATTTTCAAGAAAATGGGGAGATGATTGCTTTTAAGAGACAGCTAAGAGCAATGCAATGGAAAAGAACATGTTCAACACTTTTTTATCCAGGCTTTTTAAAAATTAATTTTCACTGGCATAGAGTTGCTTTACAATGTTGTGTTTATTTCTGCTGTACAGCAAAGTGAATTAGCCATTCATATAGATATATCCACTCCTTTTTGGATTTCCCTCCCATTTAGGTCACCACAGAGCGTTGAGTAGAGTTCCCTGTGCTATACAGTAGGTTCTCATTAGTTATCTATTTTATACATGATAATGTATGTATGTCAGTCCCAATCTCTCAATTCATCCCACCTCACCTTCCCCCTTGGGATCCATATGTTTGTTCTTTAGATCTGTGTCTCTATTTCTGCTTTGCAAATACGTTCATCTGTATCATTTTTCTAGTTTCCACATTTAAACAATATTATACGATATTTGTTTTTCTCTTTCTGACTTACTTCATTCTGTATGATAGTCTCTAGGTCCATCCATTTCTCTGCAAATGGCACCATTTCATTCTTTTTTATGGCTAATATTCCATTGTATATATGTACCATATCCTCTTTATCCATTCGTCTGTTGATGGGCATTTAGGTTGCTTCCATGTCCTGGCTATTATAAATAGTGCTACAATAAACATCGGGGTTCATATATATTTTTGAATTATGGTTTTCTCTGGGTGTATGCCCAGAAGTGGGATTGCTGGGTCATATGGTAGTTCCATTTTTAGCTTTTTAAGGCACCTCCATACTGTTCTCCATAGTGGCTATATCAATTTATATTCCCACTAACAGTGTAAGAGGGTTCCCTTTTCTCTACACCTTCTCCAGCATTTATTGTTTGTAGATTTTTTGATGATGGCCATTTTGACCAGTGTGAGGTGATACCTCATTGTGGCTTTGATTTGCATTTCTCTAATAATTAGCAATGTTGAACATCTTTTCATGTGTTTGTTGGCCATCTGTATGTCTTCTTTGGAGAAATGTCTATTTAGGTCTTCTGCCCATTTTTGGATTGAGTTGTTTTTTTGATATTGAGCTGCATGAACTGTTTGTATACTTTGGAGATTAATCCCTTGCTAGTTGCTTCCTTTGCAAATATTTTCTCCCATTCTGAGCGTTGTCTTTCATCTTGTTTATGGTTTCCTTGGCTGTGCAAAAGCTTTTAAGTTTCATTAGGTTCCATTTATTTTTGTTTTTATTTTCATTATTTTAGGAGGTGGGTCAAAAAAGATCTTGTAGAAAATTATGTCAAAGAGTGTTCTGCCTATGTTTTCCTCTAAGAGTTTTATAATTTTATAGTGTACATTTAGGTCTTTAATCCATTTTGAGTTTATTTTTGTGTATGGTGTTAGGTAGTATTCTAATTTCATTCTTTTACATGTAGCTCTCCAGCTTTCCCAGCACCATTTATTGAAGAGACTGCCCTTTCTCCATTATATGATCTTGCCTCCTTTGTCATAGATTAGGTGACCATAGGTGAGTGGGTTTATCTCTGAGCTTTCTATCTCGTTCCATTGATCTGTATTTCTGTTTTTGTGCCAGTACCATACTATCTTGATTACTGTAGCTTTGTAGTATAGGCTGAAGTTGGGGAGCCTGATTCCTCCAGCTCTGTTTTTCTTTCTCAAGATTGCTGGGTATTTGGGGTCTTTTGTGTTTCCATACAAATTGTAAACTTTTTTGTTCTAATTTTGTGAAAAATCCCATTGGTAATTTGATAGGGATTGCTTTGGATCTGTTGCTTTGGGTAGTGTAGTCATTTTTGTCAATATTGATTCTTCCAATCCAAGAACATGGTGTATCTCTCCATCTGTTTGTGTCATCTTTGATTTCTTTCATCAGTATCTTACAGTTTCTGAGTATAGGTGCTTGCCTCCTTAGGTAGATTTATTCCTAGGTATTTTATTCTTTTTGTTGCAATGGTAAATAGTATTGTTTCCTTAATTTCTCTTTCTGATTTTTGTTGTTAGTGTATAGGAATGCAAACCATTTCTGTGCATTAATTTTGTATCCTGCAGCTTTACCAGATTCATTAATGAGTTCTAGTAGTTTTCTGGTGGCATCTTTAGGATTTCGTATGTATAGTATCGTGTCATCTGCAAACAGTGACAGTTTTACTTCTTTTTCAATTTGGATTCCTTTTATTTCTTTTTCTTCTCTGACTTCCATGGCTAGGCCTTTCAAAACTATGTTGAATGAGAGTTGTGAGAGTGGACATCCTTGTCTTATTCCTGATCTTAGATGAAATGCTTTCAGTTTTTCACCATTGAGAATGATGTTTGCTGTGGGTTTATCATATATGGCCTTTATTATGTTGAGGTAGGTTCCCTCTATGCCCACTTTCTGGAGAGTTTTTATCATAAGTGGATGTTGAATTTTGTCAAAAGCTTTTTTCTGCATCTGTTGAGAAGATCATATGGTTTTTTTATTTTTCAATTTGTGATTTTAATTTCATTGGAAACCAGCTGATTGCTGTCTGGGAAACAGTGCCTTTGTTAAGTTTTTGGGCATCCTGAAAATGGAAATACATCTATTATCTTTCTTATTTTTTAGGTAATATCTGTGAAGTATAAGATAATAAATGAGTTTAATATGTTAATAAAAAGTAATTACTATTGTTATATTAATAGCTTCATTTTAATCTATTAATAACTGAAACTCTATCAGTGAGTACTTCCATTTGCAAGCAAGGAATGGTTTTTAGAATGTAAGTCCTAAGGGGATACAACTAGGTAACATCTAAAGCAGCAGGTAGCTCTTCCTTGATTCCTTGATTTATGTATTTTCCCCCAGTCATTCATTACTCTGACAAGCGTTTGTGATGCCTACTATGGGCGAGGTTCAGTTCTAGGCACTGGAGAATTAGCTATGAGCAAAGAGACAATCTTACATTTTGTTTTTTGTTTCGTTTTTTCAAAAGTAAGCAAAAAGTATACACACATGCACAAATATTCATATAGTTAAAGGTTCTGTGAAGAAAAAGAAAGCTAGTAAAGGGGACAGGAAGTGACAGGGAAGTTAGGTCTGAAAATATGTCAGCATTTGCGGATGGTTAGGGGCTCCAAAGAGAAGGAAGGGGAGCTGTAATGGGGAATGGAAGATGCTTTTTACGAGATGGGGAAGACTGTGGAAGGAAGGGGATTGAAGGGGAAGCAGGGAAAATGTTGGAAGTCAAAAGTTCTATTCAAATGCAGGGGTCCCCAAACCCTGGGCCGTGGACTTGTACCAGTCCGTGGCCTGTTAGGAGCCAGGCCTCACAGCAGGAGGTGAGCGGCGGGCAAGTGAGTGAAGCTTCACCTGCCATCCCTCATCACGCCCCGTTGTCTGCATTACGGCCTGAACCATCCCCCACCCCCACGGGAATATTGTCTTCTAGGGAACTGATCCCTGGTGCCAAAAAGTTTGGGGACTGCTCTTCAAATGGATATATAGAGTTGCCAGTTGGATAGCAAACCTGGAACTGGGAAAGAATTCAGGGAGTCAGGGTTTTGTATATAAATTTGGGATTCATGAGCATACTAATGGTATCTGACACCACGAGATTAGATAAAATAATCTAGGAAGTGAGAAGAATGAATATAAATGGAGGCGAAGGCTGAAGCATGAGTCAGGGGCACTCTGCCAGTTACAGGTCAAGCAGAGAAGGAGCAACCAGCAATAGAAACTGAAGTTGTGGCCCATGTGATGGGAAGCGAACTGAGAGTGTGTGTCCTACAAGACAAGTGGCAAAGAAACAATAAGATATCATCCAGAATGAGTGCTACAGAGAGTCAAATGAGTCATGAGAAATGACTTAAATTTGTTTAAGTGGAATATACACAAAATAATTCAGAAAGAACACATGATAAAGAGTGAGGGAGAGAAATATTAGTATAGTAACTGGCCATTCAGACCCTACATGTCTTTGATGCAACTTCCCCTTGGAACAATATCTATCATGATTTAAATCTTGAGTAGAGGCATTTGCCTCAATGAAACCGAAAGGAAACTTTGTTCTGTAATACAAAACAAAACTTTGGCAGTTATACCCAAAGACGCTAGAGATGGTAGTCCATTGTCATTCGATATAATTTAAAATCCCTGCGTTCCACCTTCTGCCACATCTAATCACACAGCAGACAGTTGTTTTGCTACTTCACTATAACGTATGTCAGTACATGTAATATCTGCCCACTTCTCTTCATCTCCACTGCCAATTTCTTCCTTCAAGCTGGTATCATCCCTTGTCTGGACTACTACAACTACTTCTGTGTTAGCTCACTGGGGAAGCAACCACCAAGGTGGGATTCTACGTATAAGAGATTTACTGGGGCAGATGCCTGTAAGGGATAAACAGGGAAGGAATAGAAGTTGGCAGAAAGAGCTTTTAGACCTTGGGACAGGTCTGACACCTGTGAAAAAAGAGGAAGGCGGAAGCTTCTCAGACAGAGGGGCAGTTCTGAGAAAGTTTTGACCAGATCGTAAGGAGTCCCCAGCCAGAGTTGCCCATTAGTAGAGTCTCACATCCCATAGGAATGGCTAGTGCTAGCACCACACCATGCCCAGGCATTGGCAGGAATTAACCATGGATTGGGTGAGAGGGGCAGATGTAGGGGTCTGGAGGTTTAACTTCAGCTCAACTGCGGTGATGGGGCCACAGTGGAGGGCTCAGCTGGTGCTGTCAGCCAACTAAGCCCTTAAAACCCAGTTCTCTTAAAGAAGATTTAGGTTTAATATGGTTGGAATCATTAAAGCTTAGAAACTTAGAGAAGAGGCCCCATAGAACTGAAACTCAAAACCTTTGAGGGGATACCAGCTGGATGATGATGTTACCTCTGAGACTAATTTTGAAGGTGCAAGGAAAATTGCAAACGCGATTCAGATGCTTTTGCAGGAAGTCACTGCTTCTGCTGCCAGGGTGAAGAAGTTTTGCTTACCAGGAACTGCCATACACAGGAAATCCTCAGGAAACAGACAGGAAAGAGCAAATTTCTTCCTTCTCCTCCAGACTTGCAGTCTCCTTCTAGAGTCCGTGTTTGAGGAACATAACTGCGAGGGAGCTGGCCAAGCAGAAATGTGATATATATATATATATTTTTTGGCACACGGGCTTAGTTGCTCCGCGGCATGTGGGATCTTCCTGGAGCAGGGATCGAACCTGTGTCCCCTGCATTGGCAGGCAGATTCTTTTTTTTTTTTTTTTTTTTATTATTATTTTATTTTATTTTTTTTTGGGGGGGGTACACCAGGTTCAATCAACTGTTTTTATACACATATCCCCATATTCCCTTCCTTCCTTGACGCCCCCCCCTCGATTCCCCCCCACCCTCCCTGCCCCAGTCCTCTAAGGCATCTTCCATCCTCGAGTTGGACTCCCTTTGTTATACAACAACTTCCCACTGACTATTTTACAGTTGGTAGTATATATATGTCTGTACTACTCTCCCGCTTCTTCTCAGTTTCCCCTTCACCCCCCGCCCCCTCCCATACCTCGAGTTCTCCAGTCCATTCCCTGTATCTGCTTCCCTGTTCTTGTCACTGAGTTCATCAGTACCATTTTTAGATTCCATATATGTGAGTTAGCATACAATATTTGTCTTTCTCTTTCTGACTTACTTCACTCTGTATGACAGACTCTAGGTCTATCCACCTCATTACATATAGCTCCATCTCATCCCTTTTTATAGCTGAGTAATATTCCATTGTATATATATGCCACATCTTCTGTATCCATTCATTTGTTGATGGGCATTTAGATTGCTTCCATGTCCTGGCTATTGTAAAGAGTGCTGGCAGGCAGATTCTTAACCACTGCGCCACCTAGGAAGCCCCAAGCAGAAATGTGGTTTGTGTAGTCCCAAATGCAGTATCACAAGGCAGAGTAAAGAAGGGTGGGTTTGGGGATGAGAGAAAATAACTTAACACCTTAATAGCTGGCACACCATGTAATCCATTTTTTGCCTTAAGGGAACTCCTGTATTTTGTCTTGTTGACCTAAAATAAATAGACCACTAGATATTTCTCCAACAAAGATGGGTTTATTCCGAATCAGCAGAGAACTGTACTTGGTGGTCTCCTTCCCCACTTGGTAAGGGAAGGAGAATGCTTTTATAGAGAAAAAGGAAGTTGGGAAAGCTATAGTGAAAAAGAGTCCATAGCTTTTCATTGGCTGAGTCCTTGCCAGGAAAGAAGAGGAGTCTTTTGTCTTCCTGTTGGACTCTGCTATCACCACAGGGTGTGAGAGCTCCCGCTTCTGATCTCCCAACTCTACTTAACTGAAGAGTTTGTTAATTAATTTTTATATTTCCCCCTTTTGACCAAGATCTTTCTCTGGAAGCTTGGTTAATTAAGAGTCAGGTTTTCTAGTTTCACAGGCTTTCTGCCCCTCAATGTCAGAGGTAGTGTCTTACATCAGAGGGAAAGTGTACAAATTAGAAACTTATTAAGGTCAATTTAAGTAAAAGGAAAGGGTAGGAGGGAGAACTCTCAGGCACTTTTTAGCTAAAGTGCTTATGTTATTGAGATCATAGACACTGGAGATCATCTGAAGCATTATGTCACCATTAGAGCTGTAGCGACAAACTTTTGGCAGGCCTGGTCTGGTTATCTTAGGAAAGCTGTCTCATCAAATGTTGTCTGCTTCAGTTCTAGAAAATATTTACTTTCAGGTCACCGGATGATATGCAATTCTAGTTAGTGTTTGGTGCTTTCTTCAGGTGTATCATGTGAATCCAAGGGTCTGTTCCTTGGAGGTTGGCAGCACAAGGATTGGTTAGCAGTACCTGATCGGAGACTTTGTAGGGAGGTTGCAGAGTTTTGGAGGTGTCTTTCCTATTAGATGAAATCTCTAGGTTGCAAGGTGCGATGCTTAAGGTCTTCATCTTCCAAGGGAGCCCTGTGAAAAGACTGCATTGTCAAAGCATGGTTATTTTTAATAGAAACAATTACACCTTAGCAATATTGGAGTATCTTTCCTTTTATTAGTTGTGGGTCAAAAGAAGCAGGGGCCAAGTGCAGTTAGTGCCCTGTGTCTATCTCAATGAGTGAGAGATTGAGTTCCAAAAGGGGGGATCTGACAGGTAGAAGAACAAACAACAATGCTTTTGGCCGAGGTATTTGGAGGGCCTCTATAAATTTTGCCACTGGGATTTTAATAATACCATTAGTGTGTTTAACTAAACCAGAGGATTGAGGGTGGTAAGGTGAAATGTTGTAAAACCAGCTTTGGTTGTGCATTGCAGGCTTGCTGAAGTAAGTGGCCAGTAAAATGGGTTCCTTGATCACTATGAAGTACCAGAGAAGGGATAATCTTTTCCAAAAGAACTTTAGCCACAGAAGAGAGAGTATCCTGTCTGCAAGGAAAGGCTTCAGTTCATTGTGAAAACCTACAGACTATGACTAAAACATATTTATATCCATTAGTCAGAGGAAGTTGTGTGAAATCCATTTTCTAGACCTCAGATTGTCCATTAGGCAGTTTAGAATGTCTGGGAGCAGTATGAATAGGCTTCTCCGGGCTGTACTTCAGACAAACGGGACAAGTGAGGAAAGCACTTTTTGTGGCCTTGTTAACGTTTCTTCACCAATATTGATTCATGAAAGCTATCATTTTGTCAGTAGACCAATGGTTTACTGGTGGTGAAGAATGGGAATTTAGTGGCTCTGATAGGACTGGGTTGTTATTTGGTCCAAACCAGAGCTTTATGTTTTTTTTTTAATCAAACCAACAATTGTTGAATTTCCAGTCTTGTTTTTTTCTTTTCTGAGGTCAATTGTTGGGTTTCTCTAGCCAGTTTTCTTAAGTTATCATTTGGGATAATATTCCTCGGACCATGACAGAACTTTAGCTGCTATTGGTCCCTTTGAGGACAGCATTTCTTACAGAAGTATCATCAGGGTGATTTCCCCTAATTTCCAGAGAGTCAAGTTTAGAAGGTCCCTGAATCATAATAATAGCTAAAGTGGTAGGTAAAAGTATCACATTCAGTAACTCCTGAACATAAGGGTCACAGAAAACATTATTTCCACTGGAAGTAAGGAAATCACATTACTTCCACAACATTCCAACATTTCACCATGAGCTGCTCCAAAAGCATATCTACTATCAGCATAAATATTGCCATTTTGTTCTTGGCTAAAATATAAGCCTGTGTAAGAGCATATCATTCAGCCTGTTGGACTGAAGTAGTCATAGGTAAAGATGCTGTCTCAGCAGCATCGGAAAGTGTTGTATTAGCATAGCATGTAAAAGCATATCACCTTTTTATAGTGTCACCTTTTAAATAAGAAACATAAGTGATCATGAGAAGGCAGTGTTACCAAACGGAATTTCCTGTAGATTGCCATGAGGAGCCAGGAGGTGTTCTGTCAGCACTAAGCAGTCATGAGGGACTTTGTCCATTAAAGTGGAGAGAAGAGTAGCAGGTTTAAAGTTATTACAATGTAAAAGAGTTATGTGAGGAACAGTTAACAAAACGACTTCCTAGGAGATGAGGTGGTTGACTGAGAAATGGTGAGTGTGATGAAAATTCAGGGAAGCTTCTACTGCATGAGGTACAAAAACGGCTAAAGGGGATTCTACAACAATTTTTTCAGTGGCCTTAACTAGAAAGACAGTGGCCATCACGGCTCTGAAGCAAGGGAGATAGCCCTGTGCCACAGGGTCCAGTTGGCTGGCTATACTACCCGATGGGGTGATGCTGGTCCCTACATTTTTGGATGAGTACCCAAAGGACATTCCCTTCCTGTTCATATACAAAAAGGAAAGGGGGAATCTGATAGTTGGGCTGTCCAGGAGCAGGTGGGTTCTTTAAACTCTCCTTTAAGGCCTCAACGTTTATGTTGTCCAATTCTTCCCGTAAAATTGGGTTGGGATTGTTATTGTTGGGTAAAACATATAGAGGTTTGGCTATAAAAGAGAAATTTGGAATCCAATCTTGGCAATTACCAACAAGCCTGAGAAAACCATACAGCAGGCACTTAGTTTTGGGTTTTGAGAAACTTAGGATACCATGAAGCCTATCTGGATGTAGGTGTATTCCTTGTTCTGATATCAGATGCCCTAAATATCAAACCTGGGTTTGGGCAAACTGCATTTTTTCTTGGTGACCTTATGTCCTTCTAAGGCTAAAAGGTTTAGCAAGTATTGATAGATGTTGTCTTCCTGTGAGGAGGCTTGAGAAAGAGTAAAGAAGCAAATCACTTACGTATTGCAGCATATCTCTAGGGAACTTTAAATCATCCAGATAAGCCTTCAGAATTTGGGAGAAAGAAGGACTCTCAGTAAAACCCTGAGGATTTACTGTCTAGGTGAATTGTTTTTCTTCCAAACTGAAAGCAAAAAGATATTGCCTAGCTCCCGCAGCTGGAATACTAAAGAATATACTGCATAAATCAATTACGGTAAAGAATTTGCTTCTGGTGGGAATGGATGCTAGTAGCATATGAATGGTTAGGAACAACAGGGTATCAAGAGATAACAATGTTTACTGCTCTGAGATATTGGACAAACCTCCACCCTTGGTCCTTAGGTGTTCTCAGTGGTAAAATGGGAGTGTTACAGGGGCTAGTACAGGGGTCGTGAAGCTTTGAGCCTTGTAATCTTCTATTCTGAGCTTTATGCCTTGAAGGTGTCCTTATTTATGGGTATTGACCAATTCTGGGAAGAGTTTTAAGGGGTTTATTTGAATCTTGATGAGAGGTGTGATGTTAATATTGCCAACATCAGTTGGAGATTTTGCCCCTAAGCAAGATAGTAGCTGATTCAGTAGAAACAAATTATCAGTGTTTTCAGAATCTGCTCTAGTACTGTTAAAGATGAAACAAATTAAAAATGTCAAAGCGTCATTTAATTCACCCAGTTTGCTATCTTGATGACTACTGTTAAGTTTTAGAGTTATTTCCCCCTTTCAGAAGAAAGAAATTTTGGCATGATACTTCTCTAAGAAATCTCAGCCTAATAAATGAGTAGGGGCAGAGGAACTAAGGAGAAAAGAGTGTATCTCTCAAAGGGCCTAAACAAAAGGAAATAAGTTCAGAGACAAGAACCTCTTGAGGTTTGTTAGAGATCCCACTATTTAAACTGTTTTAGTACTCGGAGGCAGGGGCTGTTTTATTATAGCAGTAGGGTTGTGCGCTAAGGGTGTGTTTCTGGTGTCATTTGGGACTAGAAGAGATTCATCCCTGATATGGAAAAATGTTTCTCTAAGCCCATTAAGAGGGAGGATTGGGGAAAGCCCCTGTAGTTCCTTGGAGCCCCATCACTGAGAATTAGGAGGATGTTGGAAAGGCTAGTTAGTGGGCTGAAAGTTCCTAAAGTGCTTAAGATTGTAATAATCTCTCTTCCAATGTCCTGGCTCTTTGCGATAATAACAGAAACCAGAAGAATTTTGGTTTTGTCCAGGTGCCTTCATTTGCTGAATTTGCAGATTAAGAATTTTGGCAATCTTTCTTTGAGGTGACTCATCTACAGTGCAAGAGAGCTAGTTTGCCAGATTAACTAATTCTGGAGTGGACATAGCTTCCCATTTCATCCTGGTCCTTTTCAGTAGGAAGGAAAGGTCCCAGTTCAGCCCATTAATAAACATAAAAGCTACCTTTTCTTTAAGACCTATCTGAAATTGATTGTAATTATCATGATGGGTTCATCATATTTTTGCATCAAGCCTAAATTCTATTCCAATCAACAGGCTTTAGAAAAGCCCTAGGAATTGCTCAGTGAAGTCACCTAGTTATTGCCCGAGCCTGTTCATATAAGCTAGCAGGCTGGTCTCATGGTTGTAATTCTAGAGACCTTTCAGGATTTTCCCAATGAACACTTTTCATCCAATGCTGGGCCTGACTTTTACTGACAAGGCTGTGAACTAGCTGATGTGAGTTAGAGAAACCAGGCTGATAAGTTTGAATGACTTTATTAAATTCCTTAGCAATCTGTGAGGATCTTTGATTACTCTGAGAAAAATCTTTGACTTTAGCTCTTGGTTCAGATTTAGTCCAGGGAATACAAAAAATTAAGCATTTAGCCTCTGGATTCTCAGAAGGCTAAATTTTATTTTATTTTATTTATTTTATTTTTAAAACTGAAGTACAGTTTCTGTACAATATTGCATAAGTTACAGGTGTACAATATAGTGATTCAAAGTTTTTAAAGGTTATGCTCCTTCTATAGTCATAAAATATTGGCTATATTCCCCATGTTGTATGATATATCCTTGTAGCTTATTTTATATCTAATAGTTTGTACCTCTTAATGCCCTATCCCTATCTTGCTCCTCTCCCCTACCCTCTCCCCACTGTTAACCACTAGTTTGTTCTCTGTATCAGAAGATTTAACTTTAAAGGGACAGGTTCTGTCAAGTTCAGAGGAAAGGGAAGTGGGGAGAGTTTCAGAGAAAAGAAGTTTGGCAAGATAATTAGTGGGGGGGGGCAGTTGGAGGTATAGCGGAGGCATAGGCAGCATAGAAGGGAAGGATAAAGATGGTGGAGAAGCTGCAGTCTGACCATGAGGAGCCAAGGGAGAGAGACACGATGGCTCCAGAGGTGGAGCCTGAGATGAAGAAGCTGAGGAGGAGGAGCCTGAGGCTTTGGGAGCCATTTTGTCACTCCTCCATTCATTGTTTTGCCTCCATTATTCTTAAAATTATAGTTTTCAGAGACTCAATTTTAGACGCCTGATAGTGTTAGGAAGCCTCAAGATACCAATTGAAATAAGCATTCTACTCAGTTCTGGAAACTTTTGAGCCATTGTAGTCTCAGTTCAGTTTGAAAACATTACGTTTGGAAATTTCAAAAGTTCCCCACAGTGGCCATTGATATTCTAAATTGCCTTTGGTCAGGTCAGTCAATTTAGTTAGAGATGGGCATGAAGAAGGGCCACAATTTTTAACAAAATTGGCTGAAGTGCCTGTGTGGCGGAGGGAGGACCCATGAGATGCTTAGATAACTGGGATCCCATTTCTAAGAGAGTTTCCCTCTAAAGAACAATTTCAAACAGCTCAAGCAGCTTACAGAACAAACAACTCAATTCAAATATCTTGCAAGCTTATCCCAGCCAGTCCTAAGGAGACAGCTTGGTGCCAGAGGAGCCAGTCTGAAGGCTTTTTCAGGCAGGCTCCTGAGGACAGTCTCTTCCAAAGGAATAAGCTAGACTGGAAAACTAGCACAGTTTCAGAGAAACAACCCCTGGCCCTGAAGGAATGGGTTGAAGGCTAGTCAGTTTCAGTGAAACACTGAAAATCAGACTGAAGTGCCAAACAAGTACCTGTGTACAGAACACATCTTAGCCAGAAAGAAAAAAAAAAAAAAAAAAAAACTTTTAAATAGATTGGAAAAAACTCTGGAGAGCTTCAAATGCAAAGAGGGTGTGAGTCCAGATCCAAGAGAACGATGTACCTTCAAACTCTAGGGTTAGTGAGAAAAGCAGTGAGTGACAATAGGCTCAATTGTGGGTACCATCCCTGTTTGCTCACCAGCCCTGGAGCCTTTGGGGAGGGCTTCTTTGGATCCCATATGGACCACCAAAATGTTGACCTGAAACAAACAGACTTCCAGATATTTCTCCAGCAAAGATGGGTTTGTTCAGGATTGGCTGAGAATTGCAGCTTGGGGTCTGCAACCATTGTGAACTGTGTGAAGTCCCCTGTACAGCATGGGAAGGAGGGGAAAAGGAAGGTGGGGGAGCTATAGGAAACAGAGTCCGTGGCTTTTCATTGGCTGAGTCCTTGCCAGGAAAGAAGAGGAGTCTTTCTTCTTCCTGTTGGGCTCTGCTATCTTCACAGGTTGTGGGAGCTCCCCCTTCTGGTCTCCTGACTCTATTTAATTGACGTTTCACTATATTAATTTTTTTTACACTTTCTTCCTTTATGGTGGATCCACAGTGATTTCTGGGCCCTCTTGATGTGAGTAGCCTTGGGCCATCACTCCAATTCCAGGCAGAATGCAGTAAGATAGCACATCAGGGATGTTTCTGCTCTAGAGACTCCAGTTCTCTCAGGACAAGAACCACTATGCCTTCTCACAGAGAGAAACGCCCCCCTTCCCCTTTCCTTTGGATCTTGATTTCTGTCAGCGAGTCCTGCTCTGAGGCCTAACTCCCTTCAGCATCAGTATCCTTTACCAAGGGACCTCCCTTAGCTGTTCTAGTTGCCTCAAGATTCCTCAGTTTACTCCCAAGTAAGCACTAAGAGCAGTCTGTCTCTGCATTCCCCTCAGGGTGCTGCACGTAGCAGATACTCATTAAATGTTGCTTGACCTAACAGAATTGGTTCAACAGCCCTGGACATCCAGTGATGTGTGTGCAGAGAGGACAGTTCACAAATCCCTTTTTCTTCGAGGCTGCATAGAAAAACTTTTCGAATTTGCAGACCAAAAGGCAGAATCAAGGATATTATGTGTGTACTTATATTAGAATTGCCAAATAGAATGTTTTTAGTGTAAGTATGTCCCATGCAATATCTGGGACATGCTTATACTTAAAAAATTATTTGTTGTTTATCTGAAATCAAATTTAACCTGGCATCTAGTATTTTTATCTAACAAATCTGGCAACTCCACCTTATATAATAACTTAAAATGTAACCACCTAAAAATGTGAAAACCATTCATATCTCCTAGGCCATAAAAACCAGGTGGTTGGCCAAGTTTGGCTCAAGGACTATAGTTTGCTGACCTCTAATCTATTGGATCATTCAGGCTCCAGTTTTAGGAAAAAGAAACCACTGGCATAAAGGGATATAATATAGAGACACAAGTGCTTAAAAATCACTGGACTAGCTGGAGGCACAGGCTTTACACTAGACCACCAAGTGAACCCAGAACAACATGGCAGAACAGGTCTGCCAGGGAGCCTGCCAGCTCAGTCTGTCTCCAGTATTAAGCTCCTCAGCCTCCGAAGAAAATCCTCTCTGGATTTCCCCACATTTTCATCCTGTTACTCATTTTGCTTTCACTCCCACAATTCTTGAAAGTTTAGTATATCTGTATTCTCATCTGTTTCTTACAACTTAACCTCCTGTATGTAATTTCCACAACTCCTTCATTTTCTACTCCGGGAACACAGCATCTTACCTCTGACGGGGGAATCCTGAAGCCACTGCTAGAATTGTTGATTTTAGAGCCACTGCTGTCTGCTAATCAGCACTAGTTAACTATACTTAAAGTGCTACCTCTTTCCACTCTCTTTCCGTTTAGTTCAATTCTGAATATAAGTCCCATGCATGTGCATCTGACTGGCAGACCTGAGTCACACCCAGAACAGTAGCAGAAAAGGGTCTGAGAAACAAAACTTTTAGCTTTCTGCAGACTGTGGAAAGCTGACTATAAAAAAGAGTAGATTTGATAGGGAACAAATGTATTTACCATGCCTGCTACCTTCTTCCTTCCCAGGCTTCTCTTAGGATTCTCACTACTTGAGCTGGCACCGCACAGAGGGCTTTGACTTGCATCTCTGAAGATATGGGTCAGGTTTGCAATGCTACACCAGTGAACATAAATACCCTCTTTTTTAGTCTGAGACCTCATCATTCCTCTCTCTTTTGTTTTTGTTAGGAAGAAGACAGAGCCTTTGCTCCCTACGGATTTATTTACTGCAGTGAGTAATTCCCTAAATCTTGTGATTTTTTTTACTTCATCATTATGACTCCAGCCTCTCAATTTAAGTTGTTTAAATATATTCTTTCTCAATCTGATGCAAATAGAGCATAGAGACAAGGCACCAGACACAAAGCAGATTTCAAAGAAAACCAAGTAAATGAGAAATTCAAATGAAACATGAGATTGTTATGCATGAGTTATATGTGACATAATTGATTCGTTAATGACAACCATTCACAAAGACTTCAGGAGAATCTGGGCTGTTTGAATTTACTCCCTTTCTCAAAATATCTCAGTGTATGCATTCACTGAACCTTCTTTTTGTTCTTTCTCAGAAGCAAGCTTGCTTATCCTTTCTCCAGTAGTAATCTTCCAGCCTATGCTCTGGGTTCAGTTTCTTCCCAATTACTTCATGCCTTACTTCAGCAATCATTCCCTTTTTTCAGTGCCTTTATTCTTTCCCTCTCTAGAGGTATCATTCTCTCTTCTGCAAATATATTCAGTCCTTTTGACTTTTTATAAATCTTTTGATTCTGTATCTCTCGAATTATTACCCAATCTCTTCCTTTTCTTCACAAAAGTTCTCAAAGGAGTGGTCTACACTTACTGCTTCTACTTCCTAACTTTCCCTTCCTATCCTTCTGCAATATTGCTTCTCTTCCCAACAACCAGTTGAAGATGCTCCTTTCAAGAGCACAATTTGATCTTGGTAGGCGACCAATGGTCCTTTCTCAGATTTCCTTATTCATATTTTTTCTAGCATTTGAGGCAGTTAATACCGCTTCACCCACTTTTTTAAAGATTTATTTATTTATTATTTACTTACTTTATTTATTTAATTTTTTGGCTATGTTGTGTCTTCATTGCTGTGCATGGGCTTTCTCTAGTTGCGGTGAGTGGGGTCTACTCTTCATTGCAGTGCGAGGGCTTCTCATTGCGGTGGCTTCTCTTGTTGTGGAGCATTGGTCTCTAGACATGCAGGCTTCAGTAGTTGTGGTGCGTGGGCTCAGCACTTGTGGCTCGCAGTCTCTAAAGCACAAGCTCAGTAGTTGGGGCACACGGGCTTAGTTGCTTCTTGGCATGTGAGATCTTCCCAGCCCAGGGATTGAACCTGTGTCCCCTGCATTGGCAGGCAGATTCTAAACCACTGCACCACCAGGGAAGGCCTGTTTACCCATTTTTTAATATCTTTTTCTTCAACCTCTGTCATGCTGCATTGTCTTCTTTCCTCCTAATGTGTGTCTATGACTGTATGATTTCATCCCCTTTGCCAACCTTCTGAACTTGTTCCATCAATGATTCCTTCTCTCTCATTTTATCTTCAAGCTTTCAGTTTCAATGACCACATCATTTGCCTACAAATATACTTCAGTCTCTGTATTCACAAAAAAGAAAAACCATTCTCTTGAACCTGATTCCACCACAAGTTTTCATCCTATTTCTCACATTGCTTTCACTTTCAGAATTCTTGAAAGTTTAGTATGTTTATACTCTCTTCACTATATTTACAACTTAAGCTCCTGTATGTGATTCCCATAATTTCTGTCCTTCTCTACACCTCGAAGTTCTTTCTTTCCTTGCACTGATCTGCCATTTACTGGTCATTTTACTGTCTTTTGATGGTTCCTTTTGTGCTCCTATTGTTGCATGTTCTCCTTTTCACTCCTAAAAGTGGATATTTTCTAAGATTACCCAATTGTTTCATCACTCTGTAATCTTGCTCTGGTGCTCTCATTCAGGCCTACAGTACTGACTCTTGGATGACTCCAATACTGCTTTCTAAATTCTTTCATCATTGTTGTTTGATTGGACACAATTTGAGGACTCAAAAATGGACCAGGAGGGGAGCTGTGGGCAGAGAAGGCTCTTTGGAGTATCGAGAACTTCTAGGAGTTATTTCAAGTTCAGTCCTTCAAGGACAGTTGAGAGTTAATCTGGGAATATCAAAAATCAATATTAAGTGCTCAGATTAGGAGCAGGAATATAAGTGGAGAATAGAGCCAAGAGTCTGGTCTTCTCAATAAAGGACTGAATGGGAGCAAGTTTAAAACAAGCAGTGAATATCCAGAATCGTTTCTGCAAATGGTCGTGGGGAATACATAGATTGTTTCAGATAGCAGATGATACATCCTGGGTGGTGCAGCATTCACGTCAAGGTGAAGTTTCAGGCAGTCAAGTCCAAAATTCTCTCTGGTCCCTTATTTCTATCTGCCTGCTATACTTTTCCACATAGATTTCACTTTGGAAACTAATACTCTTTTCCCTCCCCCTAACAATACACTGCCATCCTACTATCAACATCATCCAAAACCTTTGGGCTTTGAGTTTTCTATCAACTCCCACATCTAATCAGTTATCAGATGTGGCTAACTCTTCCTAGTACATCTTGTACATGTTTTTCCTATTTCCAATTTCCCCCCTCATTTACTCTTTCATGGATACATAAATGGTTTTCTATTGATCTCTTCATGTGTACTATTTGAATTTAAGTTTTTGAAAACAAGAATGAGATTATACAACCATGTCAATAGCTTTCTTCTAAGACACACAATTGTTATGTCTTCTTCTTGGATTGATCCCTTGATCACTATGTAGCGTCCTTCCTTGTCTCTTGTAATAGTCTTTACTTTAAAGACTAATTATACTATACTACAAGGCCACAGTGATCAAGACAGTATGGTACTGGCACAAAAATAGAAAGGTAGATAAATAGAACAGAATAGAGAATCCAGAGGTAAACCCAAGTATATATGGGTACCTTATCTTTGACAAAGGAGGCAAGAATATACAATGGAAAAAAGACAGCCTCTTCAATAAGTGGTGCTGGGAAAATTGGACAGCTATATGTAAAAGAATGAAATTAGAACACTTCCTAACACCATACACAAAAATAAACTCCAAATGGATTAAAGACCTACATGTAAGGCCAGACACTATAAAACTCTGAGGAAAACATAGGCAGAACACTCTATGACATCCATCAAAGCAAGATCCTTTTTGACCCACCTCCTAGAATCATGGAAATAAAATCAAGAATAAACAAATGGGACCTCATGAAACTTAAAAGCTTTTGCACAGTGAAAGAAACCATAAACAAGACAAGAAGACAACCCTCAGAATGGGAGAAAATACTTGCCAATGAAGCAACTGACAAAGGATTAATCTCCAAAATATATAAGCAGCCCATGCAGCTTCATACCAAAAAAGCAAATAACCCAATCCACAAATGGGCGGAAGACCTAAATAGACATTTCTCCAAAGAAGACATGCAGATGGCTAACAAACACATGAAAAGATGCTCAACATCACTAATCATTAGAGAAATGCAAGTCAAAGCCACAATGAGGTATCAGCTCACACTGACCAGAATGGCCATCATCACAAAATCTGGAAACAACAAATGTTGGAGAGGGTGTGGAGAAAAGGGAACTCTCCTGCACTGTTGGTGAGAATGTAAATTGGTACAGTCACTATGGAAAACAGTATGGAGGTTCCTTAAAAAACTAAAAATGGAACTACCATATGATCCAGTATTCCCACTCCTGGGCATACACCTAGAGAAAACCATAATCCAAAAATGAACATGTACCACCATATTCATTGCAGCACTATTTACAATAGCCAGGACATGGAAGCAACCTAAATGCCCATCAACAAATGAATGGATAAAGAAGATATGGCACATCTATACAATGGAATATTACTCAGCCATAAAAAGGAATGAAATGGAGCTATATGTAATGAGGTGGATAGACCTAGAGACTGTCATACAGAGTGAAGTAAGCCAGAAAGAGGAAAACAAATACCATATGCTAACTCATATATATGGAATCTAAAAAAATGCTTCTGATGAACCCAGTGACTGGATAAGAATAAAGATGCAGATGCAGAGAATAGACTGTAGGACATGAGGTTGGGTGTGGGGGGGAGGTGAAGGGGAAGCTGGGATGAAGTGAGAGAGTAGCATAGACATATATATACTACCAACTGTAAAATAGATAGCTAGTGGGAAGTTGCTGTATAACAAAGGGAGATCAACTCAATGGGTGATGCCTTAGAGGGCCAGGACAGGGAGGGTGGGAGGGAGTTGCGGGAGGGAGGGGATATGGGGATATATGTATAAATACAGCTGATTCACTTTGGTGTACCTCAAAAACTGGTACAAGAGTGTAAAGGAATTATATTCCAATAAAGAGGTTAAAAAAAAAAAAGAATGAAATAATGTCATTTGCAGCCACATGGAGGGATCTAGAAATTATACTAAGTGAAGCCAGACAAAGAGAAATATCTATATCGCTCATATGTAAGATCTAAAAAAGAGAGAAAGAAATGTACTTATATACAAAACAGAAATAGACCCACAGACATAAAAAACAAACTTATGGTTACCAAAGGGGAAAGGAGGGAATAAATCAGGAGTTTGGGATTAACATATACACACTACTATATGTAAAATAGATAACAAATAAGTACCTACTCTATAGAACAGGGAACAATTCTCAATATTTTATAGTAACCTATAAGGGAAAAGAATATAAAAAAAAGATATATATGTATGTGCTGTATGTATAACTGATATATATGTATACTGCTGTATGTATAACTGAATCACTTTTTTGTACACCTGAAACTAACACATTGTAAATCAACTATACTTCATAAAAATAAATATTAAAAAAAATACACACAAGATTTAAGGAGTACTAATTGGATGAGGACACTGGAATATAAGGGTGGTTTAGTAAGATGTGTCCTTGGTCATCTCTTGGTATGGTTCCCTGAGATCCCTTTGCCCCACTTAGGTGCCCTGCAAGTGGACCCATGTGTTTGACATCATGATGTTGGTCTGGAGCCTGATGATACCAACTCTCTCCAGCCTTTACTTTTATATGCAGCTATTTCTAACACTCACAAGTTTCAGTGTAAAAGAAACAGTTATACTACAGATGCACATAAACACATTTGCTTTACTTGTGATATAGATGGAAAAGATGTTCATCCCTCTTAAAGGTGGTCCTTAGAGATTAATCTTTGGGCATCTGCTTTTGTATATATGCATTAACTTCACATTCAATCATTCCACACTTTGCTGTAAGATGGAAATTCATTGAACACAATTATGACTGACACTCTTCATTCTTCATGGAAAATAAATTATATTTCTTAGAATTTAAGACCCTGCAGAATTTAACCCTAATCTACTATTCCGATAAGTGGCCAGGAATCCCTTTGGAGCAAGAGAAAGTATAAATAAATGAACAAATAATTTACCAAATTTCTTTGCAAAGGTTTCCTTTGCATACTTAGAATGTGGTAAGCTCTCTTTTATTTCTGCAACTTTTTTTTTGTCCTAATGCCTTCCTGCAATGCCCGCTCCCTTCTTTATGCCTTTTCTTTAAGAACTAGGTTCATGGCTACCTCCTTCTTCAAGCATTTTCTGCCTGCCCCAGCTCATCATATAAATTTTAATGCAGTACAAATCTTTGTATTGATTGTAATGTTTGTTCTTTTACCTCCACCTCCTATCATGTCCCAAGTTTTAGCGAGTCCCTTGTCACTGTGTCCAGGAATTACTAGACCACTGGAAGTTTTTATTATTAATTAACTTTTACCCAGATGGCCAGACCTTTGGGAGGTAGTAGTATATTACTCATTCTTCACTGAAAATTTTTATCTTACATCACTTGTGTTAAGGTCTTAGTCAGCTCAAATCATAGAGTGTCAGTAAAGCAGCTGGGCATCACAATTTCATTCCCCTGCTCTCCATTATCCCAGAACTTCCTCTGCAGAGATGTAACCATGATTGGTCCCAAGAGTTTTTGCATCCATCTCACTGTTGTCACCAATTTGCATAATGTTTATTGAAAATGTTAACAATAGGCTCAGAATGCTGAAAGGAGCCATACACAGGTACCACCACTTGAGTGAATCAAAAAGATCTAATTATCTAAAATAAGCATAAGGAAGTCAGTTCAATAAGAGTACTTAATAGAGAAATCACAACATTGTTTAATGACAGATAGAGGTGTAAGCTTATGGAAACTTCAAATGGAACTTACCAGTGAGCACACAGCTGCACATGTTAAGTCTGAATGAGCAAGGGTAACATCAGATCTCATAAAGGTCAGCGTTGCACAATGTACAGTATGATTGCAAAGGTGAGGCTTACATGCCGTACACTTAGCCCTGAACATCTTACCCATCATTCCCAGCCTCCTGAGTTGCCTTAGCTTGGGTCAAACACATTCCTAAGTTAATTTCTGTGGCACTATAACAAAAGTCTATTATCCAGGTATCTTTGGGAATCTAGAATTTGGCAAGCTTTTAGAACTGTCACTAGGTCCATTCTGTGTAAGATTTATAGTCCTGCAGCAGTTCCTGTTTCTATCTTTTTCTTTGTCATCCAGGTTTTGTTACCTAACAGTGTTATTTCTGTTTTCAAAATATTAAGTGATCAAATAAATAATACATTTTTATACATTTTGTGTCCATGATGCCTACTGTACCATACTACATTTAAAAATGTCATGTCAGATGGAGAAAGACAAATACTGTATGATATCACTTATGTGTGGAGACTAAAAAATAAAACAAATTGATGAATATAATAAAACAGAAACAGACTCACAAATATATGCAAAAAACTAGTGGTTACCAGTGGGGAGAGGGAAGAGAGGAGATGAAGTATAGAAGTAGGGGATTAAGAGGTACAAGCTATTAGTATAAAATAAATTACAAGGATATATTATACAACATGGGTAATATTGCCAATATTTTATAATAATTATAAATGGACTATAACCTTTGAAAATTGTGAATCACTATATTGTACACCTATAACATGTAATATTGTACAGCAACTATACTTCAATAAAAAATAAATTATGTTGACAAAATTTAAAAAAATAAAAATGTTATTTTATTAAACATTAGTTGTGCACTGACTGAGTTTCAGGCACTATAATAAGTGCTAGAAACAGGAATAGACTCTGACCTGATCTGGGCTTGAAAGAGTTCAGCATTTGAGCAATCAGACAGGAGCAGCCGTGCAGGTGCACCTCTCAGCTCTTCCTTCAAGAGAGAGCTTGCCACTCCATGCAGTTACCTGGCCTCTCCTGCACCCGTGGGATCTACAGCAGTATTTGAGCTGAGGTAAAGCTCTCCCTGAGGAGCTCCCAGTCCACGGTTGAAAATGTGGAGGCACTGGACCTGACGACTTGTGTCTAAAGCAAGACTCCTCCACAGGTAATCTTTGTGCTGCATTTCCTCGTTGGTCTGGTCAAGATGTTGTTAGAACTGCCCTGCAGTCTGAAGCTCTTCCTACCCAATCCTGCCCCCTTTTCTTCCATTCACAGGTGGCTGATGTACATCATGGTGTAAAAGCTTTCCCTGCCAAGCTTTTTCCTTGTGTTTCATAAACTTTACCTCCAATACGTTTCTTGTTCTTTATCTTGGCATCTGCTTGACAGAAGACCTGAACTGATAATGCACAGATACACAAAATAATTGCAAAAAATGTAGTAACTTATAGTTAGAATGTGCAAACTATAAAGAAATCTTTTCTTGCCTTCCACAAAGACAGGTATTTTTTACTTATGTTTTCTACTTTACCTTGTACAAACTCTGCCTTTATTATAAAACATCTTGTCTTATAACTGTTTCTGTGTATGTTTGTCACTTCATTAGACTGTGAGCTCCCTTAGAGACAATGAAATTTTGTCTTTGTATACTGAAGAGTCTTTTATTGAGCTCAGTGGTACCAAACATTCTTGCTGAGAAATGGAGAGGGCTTTGAAGAAAGAACCACAGAGGAGGAATCTATGTTGTGGGTTTTGAAGATACGCTGGCACTTTCCAGGTGAATAAGGAGAAGGATGAGCATTTGATAGGACCGTCTTCTAGAATCATGTGTTAAGCACAGAGGCATGAACAAGTATTCAGAAGGGGAAGGTCATTTGGAAAGGCTCAGCTTATTGTGCTTGGGGGTCTTGAGGAAAAGGAAATGATGGTAAATAAATTAACCTTGTACATAGATTGTGCTGAATGTTTGTACATAAAAACCGCATGTGTCACTTCTCAAAAAATGTTCTTTGAGGACGTGTGTGTGTGTGTGTGTATGTGTATGTGTATAGTCACATGAGGTGAGGTAACCAAAATGAAAAGATCTGGGTATATTTCGTTCTGCATGAAAAACAGGATAAAATTATAAAAAAATGATCTGTGACCACAAATGTTTCAGTTTTCTATAAAGAGACCAAGATAAAAATCAATTTCTGTTTGCTTATGATACTACAGCAGTGCAAAACACTCTCCAGTCTCATAATTTCAGAGCTATTTCAACTTTTTCTTCTCTGTTGGCACACACCTCCTGTTGTATGCCAAGTCCTTCTGGGTTTTCCTCTGGAATAACTCAGGAGTCACTCCTTTTTTTCCATATTCACTCATCGCTCTTCTGTAGGCACTACAAGCTTCCTATTGAATCTGTATACTGAGCCCCAACATCTCTAATTCAGGTATTTCAGATCCTTATTCACAATGGCAAGAAAATATCCCATAAGAACTATTTTTATTATATTGCCTTCCTTGGTCAGGAACTTAACGGTGGCTTTCTGTTATCCGTTACCCAATATATAAAGTTTTGAGCCTGATTGCCAAGATTCTCTAATTCCTACTTTCATGTATCACCATCTGACCATTTTTAGCTTCATCTCTTGGTACTTCTTAACATGGCCAAAGATGTCCCTCATTTATTTTCTATACAGTTTATTCCTTTTAGCCTCTCTAATGCTATTTTCCCCTGTTTGGAAAACTTTTTATTTCAACCAGTATATTTCCTTATTAACCTGCTCACCTTTACTCTGACTACACTCAGGTATGTAAATATGTACCTATATACATACGAGCATACACACACATAAACTGTGATATATATGTATATATAGCATATACTTCATACTTATTCTCTCTTATTTCATTCACATATGTTTATTTTCCTTTTTTTCTCAGATAAGGTAAAGACATTGTTCTAAGCCTCTTGGGTATGTCTGATAGATTTGGTAGCTGCTGTAAATTCCACAGGCTCTTAAAGAATGAAGAAGTAATGAATAAGTGCTGATGTCTCTGATAATATGTTTTTAGACCTTGATTGCCTTTAATTTTCTCATTTTCAATCACCTCCTATGCAGAGCTCAGCCTTTTTCTTCCCTGACAGATCTCAAAGGCTATGGGTGGGAGGATGTGGAGGTGAGGCTGGGCTGAGTGGCTATACCCAGCACCTCCTGAGGTACCGCATTATAATCAAGGGGAAGCAGGAAGACATTATCAGTTTGAAGATATTTTGTCAGAATTATGGTTTGCTCCCCCCAGGGCTTATCTCTCCCCTCTCCCCTGCCAAAAATCACTAATCACCAAATTATGTTACTCTTTAGACTACTTAACAACTGGATTTATTATGAGGTTCAATTTCATTATGATTAACTACATTTTCATTCATAAAAATTTAGATTCAGTTGAGTTTTTTGAATATAACTAGTGAGCTAGAAATAGCCAATGCTAATAATTAAACATCAGAGAGGAAAAGTGTTCTTTTTTTAACCATAAGAATGACAGCTAATACTAAGTAATTCGATTCATGAAGCACTACATTTATCAATCAGCAAATATTGTAAGAACAATGCACTAAGAGGCAAGACCTTGGTTTGTCTTCTCAGCCCTGCTACTGTCTCTGTGGGCTTGGACTCCTAGGTCTCACTGATTCATCTGTAACCTGCAGCTCATGTGCCTTACTTGCCTGTAATTCTAATAGCCTCGTCAAATTCCTGCTGGGTCCTAGGCATGGCACAAGATGAACATTAAGTAAATAAGACTTGGCTTCCACTTTCAAAGTGGTAGAGAATCTTAGAGAATAATACTGTAGGTCTGAACATCCTCCTTGGAAGTTGTTATTTATAAAAAAATTTACAATTTACAAAGGATGGAACCACACAGTCAACAACTTCTCAGAAGAGAATATCTCTCTAAAAAGTAGAAATATTAACCTCCAACCTTTAAAAATTCACAAAGTTAGTTACAGTGTAAAACAAGTTATAGCCTCATTTTTAATAGGGCATATACTTTAAAAAAATCAAGATAGGAAATAAAAACTTGGCACCATTTTGCCTAAGCAATCTGTGCTTTCTCTCTCCTCCCTCCAAATCAAATATATTAGCAATTCTACTTCTGTGAGGAAGAGAAGCAGAGAGAAGGGTAGCAGAAGGAAGCCTGTTGTATCTCTAGAGTTTGTTTTCTTCCATGTGATACACTGTGAAGTACCTCAAGATTGTATGTTTCCAAAGAGCAGGACTTTGTTTTTCTTTACCTATTTCCCCAGAGTTCCTGGCAAAGGCTGGATACTCAATAATTATTTGTTGTCACACAGGCAAGTTCAAATGATTCAAGAATTATATCTCATATTTGTTATTGAGCTTCTTAAGTAATGCCAAGATTTTAGATAATCATCTCCAGTTCTTTCCTGTTGCTCTTCCTGTTATTTCCCACTTCTCACTTTGTTCTGTGTTAAGTTAGATTCACTTCAGTTGTTTGAACAAAGAAATTACAAAATTCAGTGGCTGAGAGTCTAAGGTTTCCTTCTCTGACTTTCTCTGGGGTAAGTGCTCCACGCTGGCAGGCAGCTCTGCTCCGTGCAGGGGTTTCAGGAGCCAGGTAAACAGTGGTGTTGCAATGGTCAACAGAAGACTTTCAGGATCTCCTAGCAAGAAGGAGGAAGAGCAAAAGTCTGGGGCCAGAGGATTCCACCTGAGCAAGTATGTGGAGATCAAACAAACAACCTTTGCTCCAGTTTACTGGTGAAGCAGCGAGTCTAACCGCAGAACCACACAGAGGGAATGGTGGCTGCTGGATAGCTCTGTCCCAGCCTGGGCAGCCGTTTCACAGCTGCAGTTTTTAAGTGGAAGAAAGGAAGAACTTAATTCTCTTTCTTGGTGGACAGCTAGCAGTCTGTGCAACATTTTTTCCTTCCAGCAGTTTGCCATGTTTTTACTACAGAATCAGACTTTAGAGAACATTTTGAAGAAAACCTGTTTTTGTTTGTTTGCTTTTTGTTTTTTTGTTTTTTTTCCTCTAGTCCCTGATTTCCATTTCTTTACAGTTTTGGTGATACTACTCAGGTAGAAGATATTAAATCCTGTCTCGGTTTACTCTGAAATTTTGGGAATCCCTAGCTTATGTCTGAGTCCTTGACATTTATTAGTTTTATAGTGAAACAACCTTAGATTTATGTTGCCAAATTTTCAGAAAAATCTCACTTCAGTGGTCTAAACCAAGGAATAAAGAGTGCTTAAAATAATGGAAAATTGCCCTGAGCTGAATTTGAAAGCTAATGTGGTTCCCTGAGTTCATTAGCATAATTAGTCTTTGATTTGATATAGTCCCTGTGCAGTTTGTTCTAGTATAACTGTGATATACTGCTTTATTGCCTTTTAGAATTTAGTAAGGAAGACACTTTTCTAGCTTTGTAATTCTGAATTATAATCTATAAATAGATATTCTTTAATAAGTCTAATATAAATGAAAATTTATAGTAAATCAATTCTGGGTGCTTGCACAACTGGGCTCCAAGAAAATAGCTGGATACAAGAGAGAGGTCCGTAACAATCTGAAGGATTTTTCTCTTTCTCCTTATATTTTCTCCTTCACAACCTCCCTCTTAACCTTTGAGGATACTGCAGTTCCATTTTTTTTGGCAGAATAATTTCAAGGAGAGCTGAAATGAAAGATCACATTTTTAATGGCTTTGCCTGTCAACAGCTGACTTTCTGTTAATAGCAGAGCATGCTGTATTTGCACACAGGAGGGAGTCGAAACACATTTCATGATTTGTATACCCTTGGGGCCATCTGAGTTATTGATTGCCAATTTTAGAGATGTTGACAAGTGTAGACAGAGGTGCAGAAGACTTTCTTCATAAAATTTTTCTTTGAATTGTAAAGGAAAACTGTGACATCTAGGTACTAAAACAGAAATAAAGATTCTTACTTTTTTTTCTTCATAATACATTTTTTGGTTCAGAACAATTATCTTTCATTACAGCATTATAGAGGAAGATGCCATGGTAAATAAATTCTCTATTAATTGCTTAAAGGTCATGATCTGAAACTCAAGGACTTTTATTTTAGGCCAGGTGTAGTTTGATATGATTAGTATACTTGAGCCTAAGAAAGCCTTTACAGAAGTTTACATGGGTAGGAAAAGCCCCTTGGGGAAATAATAATAATAATAATAATAATAATAATGTGCTGTGCTTAACACTTTATATCCACTCGTTTATGCAAGGATGGCTACAATCCTTAACTGACTACTTTCCTTAAGAAAAGCAGAGTGATGAGAAGACACTTTAGGGAAACCACTTAAAATTGCCCCTAGTTCCCTTCTAATGGGGGAAGGAAAGTTTAAAAATTAAAATCTTCAGTCCTTAGGATTTTCACTTTGAAATTTACTTTTCAAAATTTTCATGCCATTAACCCTAGCTGGAATACTTTTTTTCTCTAAACTCTGTATTTAAGAGTTTAAAAAATATAAACAATGATGGATCGACAGGGCAGCTCTGCTCCCTAATAGGTATACCTTTATAATAAAGAAATTTGCAGTGGGATTGTGGGGATTTGATGAAAGAGAAAGGCCGACAGGGTGGGGCAGCTGTTCTTCCCTTGTGGGGGTGCCCAGGAGGAAAAATGAAGGGAGAACTCTTTATCCAACCTTGGAGGAGAATGCACCCTCCTGCTCTTTTTCTGTCTTGGCTCTGTGTTTATTTAGTCTCTGGGGTCCTGGGGAAGGTGATTTGGTTTCATCCTCATATAGGGAGCCACGCAGGTTGCCAGTCCACTTGGGGGTTTTACACAGTGTCAGTGCATGTTGGATGCATGGATGGTGTCCAAAGGCAGAAATGAGCTAATACATTTTATTATAGGATGTTGCTTTTAGAAAGTGTTCATTCCTTGTGGTTCTTTGTTGAGACAGAGTGCAGCGTGTGGGAAAGCGGACAGTTTCGGGGGAAGCAGAGAGGATCAACACCTGCAGAATCAGATACTCGCACTGCGTAATTCTGGGAACATTTGCCACGGGCTTCAGAGGATGGGCTCTTGTTCCTGGAAGGGGTAATGGAGAGGGCTCTGTGGTTGTGTATTCTTTATGTTTTTATTTTTAGAATTCAAAATTTATGACTTAAAAGTCACATGAATGAAACGTATTATTATGTCCTTTTCTTAATCTTCAGATTAAGAAAATGACCTAATGAGATTCCTTTTAAAAATATTTATTTATAAAGGGGAAGTTGGGAGTTGAGGTGTAGATGAGATAACTTTTTTAGCTGTGATGGTTCAAATTGTTTGGTTCTCGTGCCCTTCTTGATATTTCAGAGAGAATAGAAATAGGCTGTGGCTTTTCCTTTGAAAAATCAGGCTTCTTTAGTTCTTCAAGCATGTGATGGGAAAAGGCCTATATTTTGTTTCTGATTGGTGGTGTCACTATAGAAATTAAAGATTCTTTGGGGGGCAGGAAACAACTCTGCTACTCAGATAGATAAAAGGCAGAATTTTTGGGAGAGAAGGCTATCTCTGGGAAGTGTCACACAGGGGACCACACTTGGGGAAGTTTCCAGCAAGCTGGGACTGTCAGGGAGCTCCTATGGCAAGCTAGTGGGTTAGCAAGTTTCCATGGGCCCCTGTGGATTCCAGCTGGCTTAGGGGCACAGGAACTATCCCAGGTTATTGGGTACCTGGCGCTGGTCGGTGCAGTACATAGTGGGCCTGAGTGTGGGAATCTGATAGAAGGGCGTGGAGGTGTGGATTTAACTGACTGTTCAAGAAAGGGGAGCTGCCTGTCCAGGGCCTCAAAGCTCAGTCAAGACAGCATTAAAACAACAACAACAAAGACTCCTAAGACCCCAATGTTACAAGAGATGACAGATTTCCCATAGGAAAATGGTTTAAATATTAGTGTTAATTTAAAAAGTAGGTTACATTCAATGCCTAGGTTCTGCCTATGCCTACACCCAACTCTTGCCAGCGCCATATAAATGAGGAGGTAAAAATCAATGCCTGGGTGTGGATGGCAAGAGCAATAAAGTTTACCACACTCCCACGTGTTTCCTTCCTCTGTCATTGGGTTTGTGTATTTTATTTTATATTATTTTATTTTATTATTTTATTTTATTTTATAAGGTCATTTGGAAGGGAAGGAAAGGTGCAAGGCTTTGTGTGTGTGTGTGGAGACGGGGGCGGGGGGGGCAGTGTCAAGGGTAGGTAACTGAATATCATGGTGCTGCTACTGAGTTAGGGGTGAAAGCTCAGTTCTCCT
This sequence comes from Hippopotamus amphibius kiboko, assembly GCF_030028045.1. Classification (NCBI taxonomy): domain Eukaryota; kingdom Metazoa; phylum Chordata; class Mammalia; order Artiodactyla; family Hippopotamidae; genus Hippopotamus; species Hippopotamus amphibius. Next base: position 63,216,349 of record NC_080191.1, read on the forward strand.
CCAGAGCATCCTTCCTCTGATGTAATTGTGGTGTCTGAATTAGCTTTCTAGTTTAGGATTAGGGAGGAATTCCTGAAAAACTAAGAAGTAAGCTGCAGGAAGATTAGATTGCATAATTATGACCAATGGAAAAAGTTGGGTTTTTTCATCTCTGTTTCTGGGGTCCTGTTTGGGGCTTTCATTGAGCCTGCTCCTGGACATGTGTGCAGGCTCTGGGTGGACCTCAGAGGACCTCTGCGTGGTCTGTGTGGGTAGATACTTGATTTCCAGCAAAGGTTCAGGATGCTCAATCAAGCCCATAAACTACATTCCTAACGCCCAGTTAAGAAGGGAGAGCCCAGACAAATCAATAAAGGCAGCCATATTTTCTTGCACTGTTGTAAAACAGGGAGGAATCTAATGGGGAAGCCCAGAACTAGCGTAGTCCTGACAGATCTTCACCTATGAAGAAAATGCCATATTGCTGTAAGGGTCCCATAAGGCCTTACGTCTTGAATTCAGGCCCAGACAAGATGCCTTACCCTGAGGCAAATCCTTGCACTTCATATTTGAAGATTTCCAGGGTCTGTATGAAAGAAAGATTATTGGAAAACTCCAGGTTTGACTTCATCCTGCTTCTCCAAATGGACTCTCAATTGTGTTCAGGGACTAGATGGTCTTTGCTCTGGTAGTGAAGTATTTGGTTGGACCGCAATCATTGACTAAGTTATTGTAGGAAATGGCTTTGCATAGAGCTTCATTCCAAGGAGTGTACATAATTTTTAGTAATGACAATTACATTTGTATGTTCCATCCCTTTGAATCTTGAAATTGAAACCGATTTGTAAACAAACAGTAAAAGCAGTATGTCTGGCCTTTTCTCAAACTTACTTATGGGGCTTTATTGGCTGCCTGAGAGTACATTCAGGATCTCTAAAAATTGTTATTTGTGCAAGTGGACTCTAATAAGTATAATTTATTGTCTAGATACAGAAAACAGAGAAAAAATTTAGAATAAAATGATGCCCTCTGGAAATGTTTCACAGGAACCATTGAAATCTTTGCCAGAAATTTAGCGATACTAATTGGACATCCTTATCCACCTGTCCTGCTGAAATAGAACGTCAGCAATGGGAATTCCAGAGAAGTTATTGGAGGATTTTCCTACCCTACCTTAAACCTGGAGCAAGGGGAGAAGATGATAGAGAACAGGCATTTCATTGATAGGGAAGCTGGAAAAGAGTTGTGCCTTATGGGGACTCAATGATAAACTGCATCTGGGCGGAACCCAAGGGCTACAAGTGGTGCACCCAAGTGGTACGGGACACTTCTTGTGCACAACTTTACATCCCTTCAGCCTCATCTCACAGTCTAAACATGGCTGCGGTGACCAGTTCTGGACTGCTTTTGAGCAGATGTATCCTGAAATCAGCTCATCCCATCCCCATCTTGTGAGCTTCTCCCTTCTTGTCCTGGGGCTTCACAGACACTGAGGTTTGGGGACCTATTGAAAACCATCCAGAACTCAGGCATACACCAGCGCCAGGAAGTGTGAGAGAATTTGCACTCAGCAAGGCAAGCGTTGTCCAGTGGGGTACAGGAACCTAGAGATAAGTCCTTCCCCTTTCCTTCCTGGTACACATCCTATAACACTCCTTAGGAAAACTGTGGGTTTCTGCCAGCCACAGCTTGAAAACTGTCCTTTATATTGGCTCTCTCTTCTTCCACAGATACTCTCCTGTCCCTCATCCTTGTTTTCTGGGATCATATTCCTAAATAAATCATGTCTAGATTAACCATTTTTCCCAGACCATGCTTTCAGAGGACCCCAAGGAAAGATTATTAAAAAATTCTATAAATTCATGCTAAAGGACAAAACAAAGGAATAAGCTGGAAGTTTAACAAAAAGAAAAAAAGGCATGTAGATTTTAATTAATAAGAAATATAAATTAAGATAACAATACAAATTTTTGTTTTAGTCATATATTGAGATAAAAATTTTACCTCATCAGAGTGGCAAACTAAAAGAAAACTGTTAACATGGTTGCAGTAAATGTTTGAGGAACGGTCTCAAACTTAACAGTGGGGATGGTAAAATGAAAGTGAATTTGCTAATGTCCTTTATGGAAGTCAATTCTCCATGAATATTCTCACATTTCTGTGTAGTTTGGGCTTTTTGAGCTAGGGGCTTGTTTGAATAGCAAACATCTTAGAAGCTAAAGGTTGTGAATTTCTCCAGAGAGATGAAGAAACTTACCCTTCCCAGAGAGACATTTGCTTACCTTCCAGGGTTGTAAACTCTCTCTCTCTCTCCCCTCTGCTGAGAGGGGCAGATGCACATATATCAGCACCTCATATAAACTATGTGTCTCCTAATTTTAAGGACCCTCTCCTGTGGTGCAAAGCTTGCTGCCTGTACATATGAACATCTGGTCCCCACCGTGTTGCCCTCTGGGGAGCAGATGCCAGATGCTGCTCTGACTTCTCGTGCTGTGAGTTGATAAATGGTCCATTCTCTGACTCAGAGATCTGGAGATCTGATGTTTCTGTCAGTACACACACCACCCCCTCCCCCCCACACACACACGCACACGTTGCAGGCTAACATGTAAGCTTGTAAGTAAGCTAAAATCTCTGACCTTTTGCGGTTTTATCATATCTCTCAAAATGAAAGGTGAGTTAGTTTTAAACCTCTAGAAACCCATTTACTATGAGGACATAGGGGTACTTGTGTTGGGTGCCTGCCCAGCTTTCATTCCTCCCCTTTGCCACAGCATTTTCTTTGGGAGAACTACCCACCCCTATTGCATAGCAGCTGCACAGTGTTTTGGGAGTCTGTGTTAGGGGGTTGACTCCACCCAAGTTCCCAGGGCAATTCCTCGCGGGCCTAAGCAAATCTGCCTCCTGTGACACAGTTGCTGTGATGATTGGCTCAGTGGCCAGTCCTTTGACTATCAGTTCACATTATTTACCCGGATACTTAGATCAATTGGGCTAAGCAGAGTGGAATTCGTGAAATAAAGGACATCTATTCCAAGGTAGGATGAAGAGAAAACCTCTTTCTCTAAATTTTGTGGAATACAGATGTGCAGCCTGGAACTGCTGTAACCATTTGTACACATGGAGAGGAATTAGGCTAAGGTTTAAACTGTTAATAGGAGACTGTGAAAGAATCAGAGAAGAATGGCGCCAGCAGCCTGATTAAACCATGCCTGAACTTCCTTTGGATTATCAAGTTATGTGAGTAAATAAAATCCTTTACAGTTTATGTCAATTTGAACTGTTTTCTACTATGTGTAGTAAAAACCTATCTTACTATTAAAGGGGATAAAGAGGAAAGGGAGCAAGGAAGCCAATACTCAGCCCATCTCTCAATAGATTGATATTAATTTACTTGCCTGAAATTCCTACCCAGAGATATTCATTTGTGTTAAACTATTGATCTAGTCCAGTACTGTCTAATAGAACGTTCTGCCATGATGGAAATATGCTATATTTGGGCGGCCCAGTATGTAGGCATTAGGGAAATGTTGCTAGTGACATTGAGGAAGTGAATCTTAAATTTCACTTAATTATAATTAATTTAAGTTTAAATTTAAATAGCTGCATGCAGTTAGTACCTATTATATTGGGCAGGGAAAATATAGATTCCACTGTTAAAAAGCAAAGTACCTAGAAAAATAATAAGTTGGCCTCATCACATTTTAATTAAATCATTAAAACTTCTTCTTGGAAAACTTAAACTTGGGCCTGGAACACAGGAGGTTTGGTGTACTTGGTAATTTGATTTGTGTTTGCTTTGGAGTTCGGTCATATAGGAGAGACCCAGAATAGTCAAACTCTTTCAACTTTTCTCCCAATTGGAAATGTTACCCTTCAAGGATCCACTATTCTGTGAAATTACTTTAAAAAAAAAGAAAACAGTTGCCAATTTTTCTTGATATGGGCCCTGTATTTTCCTAGGGTTTAGTTTCACATCAATGGGAATATAAAAAAGAGTGGTATAAATAAATATATCAGGAATTCCTTACAAACGAGGTAAATGATGTGTTCCAGATGTGTGGATTTTAAAACAGATATATCACATCAATGAATCTAATCAAGAGATAAAAGGGAAGTCCTGTCAATTTCCTTCCCTCCTTTTCTCTTCCCTTGCTTTTTTCCCTTCTTTCCCTTTCCTATTAGTCTGCTAGGGTTGCCATAACAAAATACCAGCCACCAGGGGACTTAAGCAGCAGACATTTATGTGCCTACAGTTCTGAAGGCTAGAACTTCAAGATGCAGGTGTTCTCAGGTTTGGATTCTCCTGAGACTGCTGGCCTTGCCTTCTTGCTGTCCTCACATCGCCATTTCTAACATGGCAAGCACATCTCTGGTGTCTCTTCCTCTTCTTATAAGGACACCATTTCTATTGGATTAAGGCCCCATCCTTTTGACACCTTTAATCTTAATTTCCTCTTTAAAGGCTCCGTCTCTAAATACAGTCATATTAGGAGTTAGTGCTTCAACATATGAATTTTGGGTGAACAAAATTCAGTCCATAAACCCGTCTTCCTTTCTTTCACAGATATTTGTTAAGGGCTTATGTTGTGAAAGGCACTGAGGTCACAGTATGAATGAGGAAGCTATAGTCTCTGTCCTAACAAAGCCCCAGTCTCTCTGTGTGGAAGAGAGAGATAACTTAACAAGCAAACTTGTTAAAAATGTACTGTGAGTTATCATGGGATAAACATATTATGAAAACATATGAAAGGGGCACTTAAACCTCTCGGGTGGATGTGAGGGGAGGCTTTTGGGCATAAGTGACACCAAGATGATACCTGAAGAAAGAGTAAGAATGAGCCCAAGAAGGGGGTGCTGGCATTGGAGGAGGAAGCCAGAGGGAACAGGAAGGGTGAAGGCCTGGAGGTGAGACGCAGCCCAGTGAGCACAGAATGTGGTGACAAAGAGAGGAGGTCGCATTGACAAAATGTTGTGGTTGCTTAGATGGTCTGGGATGGTATAAGGGGTTGGGTGACCGCCAGGCCAGCCTTTACTCTCTGTAATTCCAGGAGAGGGTGGGAGGCACCGAGCAAGAGAGAGCCCATGTCAGTCACATCATGTTGTTTGAAAGATTTTATGTTGGTGACTTGGTGCTATTTCCCCTTCACATCTCTCTTCTGTGTTCAAGGACTGGAATCCTGGAAACTACATTTTCCAGACTTCCCATCAGCAAGGTTCCTATTTAAATTTTGTTGATGAGAGGCATTCACATCAGACTTGGGAGTCAGGGAGAAGCCAAGGTACTATTTCAATGTAAAGTTTTGTGTCCTGAGAGTGACCCCCTCTATTGCTGCAGGCAGCTGAGACCATCAGTGCTGTCTCCCTGCACATCCTACACGGCCCGGCCTTCCAACAAATTTTGACACCTCTAACTCCCAGAATTAAATCCCTTCCTGCTCAAAATACCTAAAATAATTCTTGTTTTCTTGATCAGACTCTGACTTATGATATAGCTATTGGGCTGAGCATTCCATATCAGATGCTAGAACTTGATTCTACCAGTCCTCTGCGATGCTTTCAGAACCAGCTCCATTATTCCTCACACCCACATTTGGCTCAGTTACACCCAAAGAATCCAAGCATCTTCATCAGACATTATCACCCAGACTTTCCTTCCCACCCTACTCTAGCCATCATGCAATTCAATCCAGTCTCCTTTCCTTCTCTTTCTCTTAAACCTGTATCTATCTTCTGGAACTCTCCATCTCTGTTCAGCAATCCCACTGCATCTTCAGCTTTTCCTCTGAATGCTCTTGCAACCTCCTCACTAAATTAAAAATCTGGATGTCCTTGAGAATACTGATTTCCCTTGGAACAATGTATCTCAGGGCCAGGAAGTGGGGCAGTTTTCCAATGTCCCACGGCTGTTTCCAAATCATTTCTCCTAGTTCATTTGACAAAATTACAGCTGCTGATACCATGCCCCACCTTCTCACTGCGGGTCTACAATTATACACTTGGTTGCATGAATCATTCAACCCTTTCCTTCCTCTTTAATATATTGTTTGTGACGTTTCCACACAGGGTGTTTAAAATTCATCATATGTAAAACATTTAGAAAAATGGCACAAAGTAAGTTCTCAGTGAATATTGTCATTGTCTTCATCCTCCTATTTCCCTGCTTACACCACAACAAGTAAATGTTGCTGGAAAAAAATCACACAGCTGGATTTATTAGTTTCTCTTTGAATTCATGATTTCATCCCTGAAATTGGCCCTCAACCCTGCCCAGGCATCAATATTGTTCTTTATTAAGCTTACTTTCCCATTCAGGGAGGTGACATTACATTTTCTTCTTTTTTCCTTTCCCACACCCCTTCACTCTAATTCTCAGTTGATGATCTCAGTTCACACTCAATTACGAGGGTGAGTCAAAAATTATCTACACTCTGGCTGTAGAAGTTATTTTAATTAACTTTTAGAAAAGACAAATACAATATTTTTTGACATAATTTCCTTGCTTTCCAATACACTTTGTCCATCTGTCAACAAGCTTTCATATTCCCTCATTAAAAAATGTTTTAGGCTGAGTTGCAAGCCATGAATGCACCGCTGTCTTCACTTCCTCATCAGAAGTGAATCTTCATCCTCGTAGGGCTGCTTTCAGTGAACCAAACAGGTGAAAGTCTGATGGAGCAAGATCAGGACTATAGGGAGGATGCCCTAACACCTCAAAACGAAGCTTTTACAGAGTGTCGACAGTGTGGCCAGAAGTGTGCGGACGTGCATTGTCATGCAAGATCACAATGCCCTTGGATAGCAGTCCTCTGCAACTAATCTGAAGTTTAGGCTTCAGCTCTTCAATAAGCTTCTCACTGTAATGAGAACTGTTGATTGTTGAACCTTTGAGCCATGGCTGATTTGCAAATGACTTGCCACATAATCCATTGTCACTCGTCTATTCGACAGAATCATTTTACGTGTACGCTCAATGTTGTCATCAGCCGTGAATGTGGATGGGTGTCTGGCTCCTTCTTGATGACTAACACTGTGAGGCCTTCCTTGAACTTCTCTTTCCATTCATACACACTTCTTTGTGACAAAACACTTTCTCCCTTCTTCGCACAAAATCTTCCCTAAATAATGGCACCAGGCACACCCTCAGACCAACAAAAAATGAATCACTGGATGCTGCTCTTCTTTCGTGCAAGTCACAAGTGGGGCATCCATTTTTGCTCACACTGCAGTTACAAATGAACTGATGTAACATGTTCACACCTATACAGCAGTGACTGGGGAGACAGCAGCCTTGAAATGATAAGACAGTACAGAAAGTGCTGATAAGACAGTACGGCCAACAGAAGTTACAACTAGAGTGTGGATAATTTTTGACTCACCCTTATACATTACAGACACTTAAAGACAATACATATTAATTTGCAAACTCTCTCATCTTCCTTCCGCCAAATCATTTCTTTTTAATGCGTCTGCACCCACTTTCTTTCTCTCTATTTTCATGAGGGAAGTGGGCCTTCTTTGATCACAGCCAATCCTTCTACTTGTTCTTCACATCCCTTTTCCCATCCTCTCTCTTTTTTTTTATAAATTTATTTATTTATTTATTTATTTATTTTATTGGCTGTGTTGGGTCTTTGTTGCTGCACACGGGCTTTCTTTAGTTGCGGTGAGCAGGAGCTACTCTTCATTGTGCGTGGGCTTCTCATTGTGGTGGCCTTTCTTGTTGCAGAGCACGGGCTCTAGGTGCATGGGCTTCAGTAGTTGCAGCACATGGGCTCAATAGTTGTGGCTCACAGACTCTAGAGTGCACAGGCTCAATAGCTGTGGCCCATGGGCTTACTTGCTTTGCGACATGTGGTATCTTCCTGGGGCAGGGCTTGAACCTGTGTCCTCTGAATTGGCAGGCAGATTCTTACCCACTGTGCCACCTAGGAAGTCCTCCCATCCTCTCTTAAGATCCTGCTCCTCCTGTTATTCCTTTTCCCATTGCCACCAACTGAAAAAACAAACAAACAAACAAACAAACAAACAATTCCCTGCACACACCCTCTTTCTGTTCTCATTCATGGTAAGACTTCTAAAACAGTATTCTGCAGTTACTGTCCTCACTTCCTGATTTCCCAATCACTTTCAGCCCTTTCCAGTCTGGTACCTGATCCCATACCTCTGCAGAGACCAAGAGCACTTCTGATGGGATCAGTGTCTCCATGTAGCCAAATTCGGTGGCCCTTGTTGGTCCTCATGTTTATCAGCCTTACTGTAGCATTCAGCCCAGTTGCAACATTCTCCCTTTCTTGAAGAATTTTCCTGTTTTGCCTTAAATGACCTTATGGCTCTTTGGTTTTATTCAAAGTTCTATTCTTTTCCATCCAACCTGGGGCGTGTTTCTGAGCTATTCATTCAGGCATTATTCTTACATTATCTCTTAAATTTGTGAATATTAGTATACAGTGGAGAATAAGAGCATGGCTGAAGAGCCATGTATCTGCATACACATCCTGTCTCCACCATTTCCTAGCTGTGTGACCTTGGGCAGATTACTTGACTTCTCTGTATCTCAGTTTCTTCATCCATATAATTAGGGTAATAGTGCTTTAGTTATGAGATTATTATGGGGATTATACTAACAGTGTGTGACTTGTACTAAGTACTCAATAAATGTTAGATGTTATTATTATATGCTTAAAACTCTCAAATTTATATCTCTTGTCTAGACCTTTCACCTAAAGTTTAGATTCATATGCAGCTGCCTATTTAAAACTCCACATGCATGACCAGTAGGATCTCCAGATTAACATGTTCAAAAGATGATTAAAAACTAGTTGGATCCCCAAATTAATACATTATAAACAAACTTCAGAATTCTTGATTAATCACCAAACCTGTTCTTCAGTGTTAACTCTCTCACTAAATGATATTATCTTTGTTCAGCAAAGATTATTTTTGAATAACTAATAATCTGAAATTAGTATTTTGAACTATAGGTAGGAAAAATTAAAACCACTGTAGCATTTCTTGGATTAGATAAATCTACCATTAACCAAAAGCACCTTGTTGAACTTTCATAATACAAAAATCCACTGAGTGTGTATGTGTTGGCATTGGTGCGTTTGCCTGCTAGAAGTTAGGAAGGAAGTGGCATGCATCCTAGAAATAGAAGATCTGGCCTCATGAATTCTATTGCACAGGAATATTTTTACTTACTTGGGCAGCTACAACATATAGTACACACAGAATCACACGTGTCTTTTAAACATGTATGAAACAACCATATGCTATCAAAGTAATCTATAAATATCTGTCATGTCTTCATGATTATATTTGACCCTTGTTCCATTTCAAGTACTTTTTCCATGTATTTTTATAACATTTTCTCTTAAGAGGTTATTTATTTTCTGCAATATTCAGTTTTGCTGGTCTATGTTTTTACAACTCTTCTTTGCTTGCCTTCATAATGACTCCAGATATAGATACAAAATTCTTTATGATACATTATCAAAGGAAAGAAGTTTTGGGTTCACAAAGAAAATAAATACTTTGGACTTTTATGATCTTATAAATTCAGCAATCTTTTAGTGATCATTACAGACACCGCACAATATTATTTACTAAGCACATACTATATTCCAGCCACTGGACTAAACAATTTTTATGCATTATGTCATTGAAGCATCACAGTAATTCTAGCAGAGAGTATTATTAACTACAATATCAGATGCAGAAAATGGGCTAAAAGATGCTAATTAATTTGCTTTCATTAAGATCACAAAGTTAGTAAAGGACACAGCCAGCATTCAAACCCATATCCTCCTACCTCCAAAGCCAATGTTGTTTACTATTAACTTAATTTAAAACTTTACATAGAGATTACAAAGAAATAGTTTATTCAGTAGTATGCCCTAATAGTTTACTAAGTGGCCTAATCTTTCTATTTATATTTTGTCTTTTTTCCAGTTGATGAACTCTTAACTTTTTTTTTTTTTGAGATTTTCACATAAGCAGCTTTATTAATTTTTTTTACACATTGGACAGAAAACTTCATTACCTCATTCTCCATTATTTACCCAACTGTAAGATTCAACTTCCAAGTTCCAGCTAAGGGTTTATAAATCAGTTTTTGTTGTATTCACCATCTCTCTTAGTACTATGGTTTCATTGTATGATGATCATTTTGAAGTCTGCATTTATTGCAAAGGTAAGACTTTCCACATATTAGTTCTTTTAAAAATTTAGCTCAATTCCCAGATTATGTCCTTGGGCTGCCAAAATGGCTCTGTGGCAAGGTTGAAAACTGATGATAAATAGGGAATGTTTAGATTGAGACTTGTGAAACTGGACTGAAGCACTTATCTTTAGATCCAATTTTGGTGATGTATGTATTATGATTTCTGGCAAGGAAAAAGCAGTTTCTAGCGGATGGAAACCTTTCTCTGAAGTAGACTCTCACAGAAACTCCCTAGAGAGCAATGAAAAGAAAATGTTGAATTCTCTGACTTTGTTATTGAAGAATATAATAAGCAGTGTCTTCCACAGCAGTTTTACCAGTCATGCAGAAAATGTCTTCATAGGGCTGTTTCCACAATGTTGGCTTTCAATGAACATTTAGGGAATCATTTTTACGTTGTAGTGTGGAAGATATTCCCACAGGGAGCTGACATGACGAAGGCCAGGGAAGTAACTTTCCTATGACTAGACTGGATCAGAAATAGGACTGAGGTTACTGAGCCAGAGTGATCTGGCTAGAATACTTCTTAGATTTATTTGCCTGTCAGTCTTAATTAATTAATGAACACCCCATACCCTTCTGTAAAAGATCTTAACCAAATTAACATACGCAGCTAAAAAATTAAACAATTGAACAGATCTGGGCAAGGAGAAAAGCTGGGGATAAGGAATTAATAAAGACAGCAGCAAGACTGATGCCCATAACACACCATCCTGAAGACTGGGTGGAGGATGACCAAGAATTTGGCTCTAAGTTTCCTAGAGGGCAAAGAAAAAGTGAGAGAGAACTGTAAATGTCAGTGTCCATAATAAAGAAACCAACTAACGGGTAATGAGAAGTATCAATATTTCTGATACAGAGATTTGAGAGAGTTTTCTCCAAGAAGTATTCATAAACAGCCTAAAATCCCTCATGACATCACATTGAGGCAGTTACATACTGTGGTGTTTGAATATATCCTTTGGGGTAAGGAGAATACATGATTCAGCCACATCATTCACTGAAAGTGTTTCTGTTGCCAGAGGTGGGAGTGGGCACAAAGTAATTTGGCCCAGATTTAGCTGTGAGTTGATACGGCGTGTTTCAAGGGAAAAGTTAGACCAACTAGTTACATGAATGGACTACATATTCTTAGGGCCATAAGTATTTTCTAATTAAAAATAATCTTCTGTTATTATAAAAGTAGCATATGTATATTGTAGAAAATAAAATGCTACAGAGACATAAGAAAAAGAAACAAATAAGTCATTTTATGCCTACCCAGAAAAAATGATCATAGTGTGTCCTGCAAAAAAGTCATATTACACTTAGTTTTGTAAATTGCTTTCTCCAGTTAAATTGTCAGTTAAAATACGTAATTTTTTGTGTCAAAAAGTTTCATGTCTTCTAAAGACCAGTCCATATTTCCATATTCCATTCTCTAACTTTCCCCCTAACATCCTTTATATAACTGGTTTGTTAGAACCAGAATCCAATCCAGGTCCATGCACTGAATCTTGTTTTTGTGTCATTTAAAGTTTATGAATATAGAACAGTGCTTTTTGTCATGACACTGACTTGCTGAAGAGACTGTGCTAATTGTCCTACATAACATTGAATCTTCTGGATTCATCTGGCTATTCTCACAGAAAATCTCCTACATTTTCTAATGAACTGGAATGAATTCCAGTTAAACAATTTTGGCTGGAATACACCATGGGTAATGCTATGTCCTTCATGGTGCATCAAATCAGGAAACACATGACGTATGGTTGCCCCACTCCTAGCAGTACTCAGTCTGACCTGTGGATTACAGTGATGAAAGCCTGATCCCCTCTTTGTACATAAATGTTTTCTCATTGAATTGTGTAAGTAATCAGTAGCGCGTTACTTTGTCACTATATAAATGTACAGTTCTCCATCAACCATTTATCTAATGGTGTTAATGAAAATTGGTAATCCTTAAATGAATTATTTTTCTATCATTTGATAGTTATGTACTGGCATTCCTCCAAACCATAGAAGAATGCATCCAATTGGTCTGTTTAGTTACTTTGAAGTACACTTTCTGTAGGAAAATCAGGATACCTACTTAATTCTTTCACTTTAATTACCAATTTTCAAACTATGAAGGTGGGTAAACAAACACCTTAGAGAATGAAAATTGAATTTTCTGGCGTCTTTTCCTGAGCATAATTTTCTGGATTTCCAGGAGATTCACATGCGTTAATTTACTAGAATCATTATTTTTTGCGTTTTTCGAAAGTTCACAAATTTAGCCAGTGGGACCCCCTTCATATTAGCTCTCATAGCCTTGTGACCAACCCTATTAACATTTTTTTTAAGCTCTTTATTGGTATATAATTGGTTTATACTGTTGTGCCAGTTTCTGCTGTACAACTAAGTGAATCAGCTGTATTTATACATATATTCCCATATCCCCTCCCTCCCACGACTCATTCCCACCCTCTCTATCCCACCCCTCTAAGTCATCACCCATCATCGAGTTGATCTCCCTGTGTCCCACTAACCTTTGAAAGCTTCTTGCTTCCTGTCACAAGACAACTCAGACTCACCTGTACCAGCCCTTCCCCAGTCTTGGAATCAGCTATTTCTCCAAGTGGTGAATGAGAGCTTCTATTGACTATAAATATTTTTTCCCAAATGTTTTTTAATAAGCACTGGCAGCTGAACTTTCAAAGATGTGTTCACTGGATTTTATTTGGTATAGCTAGGATATTTATTTATTCTTTTTATTTAAAGGAACATCTCTATTTTATTTTATTTATTTTAAAATATTTTTTATTATTTTTGGCTGCATTGGGTCTTCATTGCTGCCAGTGGACTTTCTCTAGTTGTGGCTAGTGGGGGCTACCCTTCGTTGTGGTGTGTAGGCTTCTCGTGGGCTTTAGTAGTTGCAGCTCACAGGCCCTAGAGTGCAGACTCAGTAGTTGTGGCGCACTGGCTTAGTTGCTCCTTGGCTTGTGAGATTGTCCCGGACCTGTGTCCTCTACATTGCCAGGTGGATTCCCTATTGTGCCACCAAATGTTTATAATATAACAACCAGTCCAAAGGTAGAATAAGGTCTTCTTATGAAAAGTAAGAAGTCTTTTTTTGCTGTTGTTGTTATAATGAAGTCTTCAAAGGGACTCTCTATTTCAGAGCAAGTTCATCATTGGGAATTCATGAGTTAACGAATCTATGAAGAGATCAAAATACTGGCAGAATGTCACAGAATATAAAAGGCATAAATAAATAAAACAGAAAGGCTATGAATTCTTGTAAGGGACAATTAAATCAACATTTTTTAAAGAGAGTGACTCTATATATTGGCAACATATATCTTAAGATACACCCTGACTTGGTAGTGAATATTTCAAATAAGGTTGCATCTGTATTTCCTGTATGACTTTGTAATGGAAACACTAAACTAAGAGGAACCTTAAGACTTCCAAGAAGCTGCAGATTTTTATAGGTAGGCATATTTTGAACAACTCTGATTGGATCTAATTTTTAAAAGACAGGTGAATTCAGCAATGAATTTCTCTGTTCATGACTCCTAGTCTGGATACAGCTGTAAGGACAAAGTCATCTTAAGAATCCTAAGATTTATCTGAGAATCTGTACTTAAGACATATATATAAATATAAACATTAAAGAAAACAAACTACAGAGATTTATTTATGAACATAAAGGAACAGAAAAGAGTAAGACATTACTTTGAGATTATTAAGCAATCACTGAATGATTAGGGCACTAGGGTATAACTTTTTAAATTAATTAATTAATTAATTTTATTTATTGGCTGTCTTGGGTCTTCGTTGCTGCACATGGGTTTTCTCTAGTTGATGTGAGCAGGGGTTACTCTTCATTGTGATGTGCGGGCTCGTCATTGTAGTGGCTTCTTTTGTTGCAGAGAACAGGCTCTAGGCAGGTGGTCTTCAATAGCTGTGGCTCATGGGCTCATTAGTTGTGGCTCATGGGCTCTAGAGCACAGGCTCAATAGTTACGGTGCACGGGCTTAGTTGCTCCGTGGCATGTGGAATCTTCCCAGAGCAGGGCTCGAACCCATGTCCCCGGCATTGGCAGGTGGATTCTTAACCACTGCTCTACCTAGGAAGCCCTAGGGTGTAACTTTTGAAGTGCCTTACTTTCCTATGTTCTAGTTGCGGTTAAATATTTTTTTCTCAGTTCTTTACTTTTAGGGATACCATTATCAAATTCTCAGTCCACTTGACCTCTCAAGTTTTCAGGATAAGAATCTCATGGAGCATTTCCACAGGGAGCCAGATACAGGTTTGCCCAGTCTTCTTGCCACAACCTTCCCAGTGTTTCTGCCTCTGCTACTCCTGGTGGCCTGGTGGGAAAGCTGCCTTGCTCCTCCCTCAGGCCTCAGTGGGCTCAAGACTCAATGTCTCCCATCTGGGATCCTTGTGCTACTGAGGATTAGAAGTCGTTCCTCTGAACTCTCCCTGCTTTTGAGCGACTATCACTCAGACTGATCTGTGACTCAGAGTCCTCCCGGGTTTCGGAACCGACTATAAACAGGGAGTGGAGAAGAGCCGTCCTTCATCTAGTCCTCACATGGGGACATGTCTTGGGGGTGCCACCCCAAGGAGGAGAACCGACACTTCTCTGGAGGCAAAGCTTCTGTGGCTACAGGGCCGCCAGCTTCTTCCATGAACAGATTACTCAAGTGGAAGCAACGTGCTTACTTATGCACGTACCCTGCTCAGGACACTGCCTGACACTGAGCACCTGGGCAAACATCACACATGTTTGCCCAAAACGGACAGTGGGAGCAATGCTTTCTGATTCTTCTTCAGCTCATAAACTGTCTGAATCAAAAATTTTTATTTATTATTCCACCAAACACAACAACTGACTTTCACCTACAATTAATTTTTAAGGTAAGAAAGAGTGAATCAACTGAAGAAACGGCTGTGGCCTTGAGCTAGGGAATAGTGCACTGTGACACTCTACTGAGAACGTGGCGGGCCTGTGGGGACGAGCCTGGGCCGCGCAGGACTGGACCCAGATCAGTGAACCTTCTCCAGGAAGGCCCTGCAGCACCGCACATGCTGCTGGTAGACAGTCTCAGAGTCAGAGTCATTGCCATAATAGGGATCTTCAATAATGAGTTGTTTTTGTGGATCATAGCTCCCAAGCAGTTCAATGTTTGCTCTACAGTCTTTAACTTGATTACTTTTTCTGTTCAAATCTCTCCGGTTGCTTTCATCCATACATAGTTACACAGTCAAAAGTGGCAAAGTCTTCTTTGGTAAGCTGCCAGGCAAGGTGACTCATGGGAATACCATGCTTCTTCATGCAAGCCTGCCCCCCATAGTCGGGAGGGTTTCCTAGTGCATACATGGACGTCGCTGCACTGTCTATCCTCCAATTATCTGAAACATTTTGATCAGTTACAAGATTCCTGAAAACTGCTTCTGCAATGGGTAATTGACAGATGTTATCCAAACACACAAACAGCACCGACTTGGTCACCTGCTCAGCCATCTTCTCACGTGCCAAGAAGTCTTTAATGAAGATTGATGCTTGAATGAATGTCATTCTCGCCTTTGCATAAAAGTGCTATTAAAGGCAGCAAGTCTTCAGTTACCAGCCAATTTGGTTATTATGTATATCAGAGTTTAGCAAAGTCTAAGAATAGGAGAGCTGTGCCTAAGTCCAACTTTTTTTTCTCATGCAGTGTTTTTGTTAAAGACACAGTTCTGCAGTTCATGAAAATCTTATAATTTGAGGGCCTCATTTGTCAAATGGACAAATCTATAAGTTGGCTAAGAGCTGGAAAATGGAACTCTTTCAAGTCAGAAATTTGATCCACAATCATCATCAAATAAATGTCTCCAGAACTTTTTCCTTATCTTTGTTAAAAAAAAAAAAAGAAGCAAAATATAAAAGTCTTTACATTTAATACTTTTTTTGGATTCTCCTTGAAATGGGATATTTTCCACTTTGCTAGACCTTTTTTTTTTCTTTAAATGTCTTAGACTTTCTTAAGACAAGAAATTGTATGGCTATTTCCTAGTGTCCCCTATTGTCAGGGTAGGTTTGATATCATCTTCTTTTCTTTTTCTCTTTTGTACTTTTGCATTGTTTTGTGGCTTGCAATTGGTGGGTAAATATTTCCTAGAAATTTGGGGAATAGAATGATGCAAATTATTTGGAATAGGGATTAATCATTGTTCAAAGAAACCCATGCTCCACCTCAGACTTCTGAACTCTGCTCTGCCCACCTCTAGTCTTGTTATTTTAGACTTGTGAGATTAAACTCATAAGACAGAATAAAAATAAGTAAAAAAAAAAGATTTATGGGAGTAAGGAATACTTTCTACTTAGTATCCATCTGATAGAAGGACATACATTAGAATTATGTATTTAATTATTAAACAAGAAATAACTGGCCTTTTGCATAAAATTGAATAGCCATAGGTTGGAATTAGAGATTTTTGATTGGACATTATTTTCTTTTATTAAGATATCTTAACCACAGGCATCTATATATCTATATTCACACTATATCTATCTATAGATAGATATCTCTGTTGTCTACTACTATGGGCTGAGGATTAAAAACCAAGTTATTAAACTTCTTCAACTGTAGAATTCCCTGACTTCTTCAGAGCCTAGGAAGGAGTTAGAGAACTCCACTATCCCAAGAAAGTGTTCACTTACTTTTGAAACTATTTTGTTACTCTTTGATACGTGGGTGTCTTCATTTCATTTTTTATGAAGCTCTTGGACCCAGTTGTCTCTGTGTTTTCCTTTGAAGCCACTCTCATGATTTATAAACCATAAGTTTGTGTTCTCGGCAGGGTTGATGCATTGTCTTCATAATTTACCCAGAAGCCTTGGTGTCAATCACACCACAGAACCTCACCAGGATGAGGTCAGTTTGTTCTGAGTAGCACAGCACTAAGAAAAACTTTTCATTATGTTCCCTACGATTCTTTAAACAACCAAAACATCATTCATGCATAACTACTTTCTAAGATTTAAAATACTGAGGGTTTTAACAGAAATATTTACTGAATAATACTGCAAGTTAACAACCTCTTACTTCTACTTTGAGAATATTTACACTCAAGATGAGAAATTATATTACTAGGAAAGTTTTATTTTAAAAATATAAACTGCATGGAGACATATTAATGAAAATAAACAGATTATTCTCCATGGAGTTAATGTTTCCAAAAGTTTAATGATTTAAATTTTTCTATGCATTATCATATTTTTAAGTGCAGTTTTTTGTAACTAATGAAAAATAGAATCTAAATCACAGAATCTAAACCTCAGAGTTTTAGATATTGCAGTGTTTTGCTTTGGAAATTTTACAATTATTACCAATGTTCTATGGTAATAAAAGTCAGAAAATCTGAAAAAAAATTGTATCTAAGGTGAGGTAAATAGGGATGAACTAAATCTTCACAAATGTGAAGAAGAATTAATAGAAATTTAAGGACAAAATCATAAGAAATGTTTATACAGTAATGCTTGCAAATCTAACATTTGCAGATATGTTTTATACATTTTGGGAGAATTTTTAAAGAATATTCCAAACCTACCCAAAAGTCAACACCCTGTGAAGGATGATACAATAATGGTGAACATGGGAGAAATGCAAATTTGAAAACTTTGTTGACTTCCAAGATTATATCTAAAATTTGAAGTGGTTTTAAATTTTAATATTACCATAAATTATAGACATATATTAATTAATTTAACAAAGACTTAGTAAATTCTATGTTCCAGGCACTGTAACAGGCATTGGGGATATAAATTAGCATAAATCTACTATGTTGGAAATGGATTTCTATAGCAGTTAGAAGTAATTTTGGCTGTAGGTAAGGAAAACCTGACTATTAGTACTTTAAATGAATAGTTTTCTCTTACTGAGGATGTCTGGAGTTGGGAGGCTGCTGGCTTTGGTTCAATGGCACCGAATAATAGAACCATCCTTATGTTCATTCTTATATGCTTGCAGATTCCAGGCATTGGCATTGTGACTGCTTTAAAGACAGGAAGAAAGGGGAAGGAGCTGTGCTAATGGCATCTTTTCTTTCTATCAAGAAAACAAATACTTTCCTAGATGTCACCTAGCAAAATTCCATTTATTTACCATTGCCCAAAACTTGTCACATGCCCACTTCTAGCTGCAAAGGGAACTATAGCTGAGTATTTAGTTTTTTCAACTTCTGTGACGGAGATAGAATGGAGGAGGAGGGTGAATATCAAGTTGGGTTAGCTTGTCAATAAGGTTTGCTGTAACTCTCCCACTTGAAAAGTAGTAACTGATACATCATAAGGAAGCCAACTGTATTTTTCAGCAACTAGAGAGTGATATGGTTGATAAACTTTTATATTCTCTGGCTATGTGGCATAACAGGGAGAAAGGCTCCACTAGGAAGTTAGAATAAGCCTGTGAAGTAAGAGTAGAAGTTACTGCAGTAGAATTTCTGAGTATTTTTAAAGGGAAGAGGGAGATTTTAACATATAGTAAAAGAATTGCCTTATTTTTGTCTTTGAATTTGTGGGAGTTAATTGCATATATTTTAAACATTTTTTCACTAGAAAGTAGGGAACTGGGTTTTTTTTTTTTTAATGTTTTCTATTTAAATAAGCAGGAGTTAGGTATTATTTTATTTTAAAAAACTATAAATAGGGAGTTTTACTTCAGTTAATGGTAGAGTAGCTTGTATTAGACAAACCATTATTCAGAGAAGAATAATAAATTCTTGGTGAAGTAAAAAACATCTAGTTGAAGGCACTGGAGAAACAGAAATATAGACACTTGAAAAGGGAAACTGCGCTGGGGAGTTTTACATTTATGGATTTTCTGCCTGAGGGCATTCTCCTTGAGAGTAACATGGAATGTCTGGAATTCAAGCAGAAAGTTGCAGTTTAACTGGCTTGAGGTGTCAAAGAATGGAATTTGATGTTGCCAAGGTAGAAGATAAGTGAGGGAGAGGCTTTCAGCTGCTTACAGAGGATCCAGAGTTTGGAATTTGAGTCCAATCAAGTTAACTGACTATTAGAACAAAAATCAGCACTGCAGGAAAAACGGACAGAAACCAGGATATTAAAGTGCGTAATTCATAATGATCAGTATGAATTGAAATGTAAAGAAACAGGACGATATGACCCACAGACAAGGTAAAAAGTGGTAAAGAGAACCAACCACAAGATGACTCAGATGTTTGAATTAACGAAGTTTTTTTTAAAGCTATTGTAAATATTTTCATGGGTTGGAACAAAAATATGTCATAATGAATGAACAGATGGAGAATATCAACAGAGAAATGGAAACTATAAAAGAAGACCAAATGGAAACTATAAAAGTGAAAATGCAGTATTTGAAATGAAAAATCTGAACTGGATGGACTTAATACCAGATTGGAATTTAGTAAATGCGAAGAGAAATCAATAGAACAGGGGAAAAACTAAGCAGGAAAAAAAATGGTTTAGGTCTTACAAAATATATTGTTTAAATCAGAAAACTTGAAAGTTGAAATTACTCTTTGATCCATTGGCTGAGGAATAGAGGTTGTGTTACCAGGCATGAAAACATTAATCTCATTGTGCATTACTTCTCTCAGCCTTCATAGACTCGAAGAGAGTTAAGGCCTTGCTCTGGATTCTACCTTGGCTTAAGGGAATGTTGTGGCTGGTTTGATCTTCTATCTAGACTGCTAAAACTTTTCTTCATATCAGCAAGAAGGCTGTTACACTTTCTCATCATTCATGTGTTCACTGGAGTAGCACTTTTAATTTCCTTTAAGAACTTTTCCTTTGCATCCGCAACTTAGATAATTGTTTGGTGCAATAAGCCTAGCTTTCAGCCTGTCTTGGCTTTCAATATGCCTTCCTCACTAAGCTTGATCATTTCTAGCTTTTGATTTAAAGTAAGAGACATGCAACTCTTCCTTTCACTTAAACACTTAGAGGCCATTGTAGGGTTATTAATCAGCCTAATTTCAATATTGTTGAAATTAGGGAGGCCAAAGAAGAGGGCGAGAGATGGAGAAATGTTCAGCCAGTAGAGCAGTCAGAACATACACATTTATCAGTTAAATTTGCCATTTTTTATGGGTACAGTTCATGGTTTCCCCAAATAATTACAATAGTAACATCAAAGATCACCATAACTTATATAATAATAATGAAAAAGTTTGAAATATTCTGAGAATTTCCAAAATGTAATGCAGAGACATGAAGTAAGCAAATGCTGTTGGAAAAATTGCACCTATAGATTTGCTAGATGAAGAGTTGCCACAAACCTTCAATTTATAAAAAATACAGTACCTGTGAAGCATAATAAAGCAAAACAATCAAACAAGTTATGCTCATGGCTAAAATTTTTCTAAAACTGGTGAAAAACATAAACTTAAAATCCAAGAATGTTAGCAAAACCCAAGAAGGATAAATGCAAATAAAGCCACACCTAGGAATATCGTAGTCAAACTATTGCAATCCAAAGATACAGAGAAAATCTTGAAAACCACTTGAAAAAATTGACTCATTACATGTAGAGAACAATGATGCATGTAACTGCTGACAGTGATATATGCATAACTGTTCCTTATCAAAAACAATGGCGGCCAACAGACAATGAAGCAGTATATTTAAGTGCTGGAGACTAAGAAGAAAATGTTCTGTCAATCCAGTGTTGTAACCAGTGAAAATGGTTTTTAAAAGTGAAGGCAAAATTAAGAAATTTTCAGGCTTAAAATAAAACCGAATTGGTCATAGCAGTCCTGCATTACAAGAAATGTTAAAGCAAGTTCTTCAGTGTGAAGAGAAATGACTATCTAGAAACTTGGATCTACAGAGGAATTAAATGGTGCAAAAATAGTAAATATGTGGGTAAATATTAAACATGTTTCTTCTTTTAATTTCTTTAAAAGACATACAACTATTCAAGGCAAAAATTATAACATTGAATGGTGACGTTTATGATGTACGTACACATATACGACAACAATAACACAAAATTTGAGGTGGGAGTGTAAATCGAAGTATAATATTTTCATATTTGACATGAAATAGTAGAAAATTAACTCTATATAGACTTGAACATTTAAGGATGCACATTTTAATCCCTACAGATTCACAAAATAATGCAGAGAGATATAGCTACTTAGTCAATAAAAATTTTAAAATGGAATACTAAAAATATTCAAATCAGTTAAATGAAAGCAGAAAAATAGGAGCAAAGGAATAAAAAACAAATAATGAAAATAAAAAAGTCAGAGTAGTAGATCTAAATACAAGTGTATCAATAATTGCATTACATATATGTGGACTAACATAACCAATGAAAGGAGGTTGTAAGACTAGATAAAAAGGCAAGACAATTATATGCTGTCTATGAGAGACACACTTTAGATATAAAGACTAGACAGGCTGAACATTTTTACTTTTCTCTGTTTTATTTCCTCCTCCCATTTGGATGGATGACGATATACCATTTAAACATTAACCATAAGAATAATATTAGGCCAAAGTGATTTCAAATAAATGAGTATTATCAGAGATAAAGAGGAACAAATCATGATGATAAGAAGGTCTATTCAACAAGAAGACATGTGTAATTGTGTATGTGCGTAGGAGCTTCTGAATATGTGAATCAAAAACTGAAAGAAGAAAGAGGATGATAGGAAAATTCATAATCGTAGTTGGAGATTTTTTTCTTAAACACCAATCTTTTGGTGATATGTAGAACAAATAGGCAAAAAATCAGGCAGAATATTGAAGAGCAACACTGTCAATCATTTGAGTCTATTATTATTTATAGAACACATTAACTCCAACAACTGAAGAATACACATTCTTTTTAAGTGCGTATATATTGATCAAAACTGTTCATTAGAACAGATTATCCTTAACTATAAAACAAGTCTCAATATATTTTAGAAGATTAAAATCTTACAGGGTATATACTTTGATGACCATGAAATTGCATTAGGAATCAGTAACAATGAGAGGTTTAGGAAATTCCAAAATATTTTAAAACTAAACAACATACTTCTAATAACCTAAGGTTCAAAGAAGACATCACAGGGAGTTTAAGCCAATTTTTTAAACTAAGTGAAAAGGAAAACAATGTATAAAAATGTGTTGGGATGCATCTAAAGCAGTATTTTGAAGAAAAGTTATGGCTTTAAATATTTATATCAAAAGATAAAAGGGTTTAAAATGAAAGGCAAAAAAATCAATGCAATAGAAACAGATAAAAATAAAGAAATCAACAAAGAAGAATGTTGGTTCTTTAAAAAACTTAATAAAAATTTGACCAACCCCTAGAAAGACTGAGTAAAATAAATAAGTAAATGAGTAAGTAAATAAATAAATAAGAAATGGAAAGAGACAGAGAGAGGGCGAGAACTAAGGTAGTAATATCAAGAATGAAAGAGGGGATATCCCTGCAGATTCTATAGACTTCAAACAAATAAAAAAAAAGAGTACTACAAACAATGTTATACCAGGAAATTTAACAGCATAAATAAAGTTGACAAATTCCTTGAAAAAAAGTAAAATATCAAAATTGGCACAGGGAGTATAAGAAATCAGAATAGCTTTGTATATACTAAAGAAATGGAATTTGTTATTACAAATATTCCCATTAAGAAAACTTCAAACCTAGATGGATTCATTGGTGAATTCTATCAACTGAAAAAGAAATAATCTCAATCTTACACAAGCTCTTTCAGAGGAATCACTTCCCTACTTGTTTTATGGGATCAGCACAACCCCTGAAACCAAAATACAAAACAAAACAAACAAAACAAAAAAAAAACCCAGAAAAGAAAATTGCTATCCAAAGTTCCTAGAGAACATAGATGCAAAATCATTGATATACTATTAGCAAACTAAATTCAATAACATATAAAAAGGATAATACATCATGACCAAGTGAGGCTTATACATGGAATGCCAGGTTAGATTTAACATTTGAAAACCAAACAGTCTAATTGATCATGCTAACAGAATGAAGGAGAAGCACCATATAATTATTTCAATTTAAAAAAATTGCAAAATTCAATATCCATTCATTATAAAAATGTTGAGCAATTACAAGATGATAACTTCCTCAGTCCAACAAAGAGCATCTATAAATCAGAAACTACAGCTAACTATACTAAATGGTGAAAAATTCTATAATTTTGCTCTAGGATGAATAGCAAAGCAAGAATGTTAATGCTCACCACTTCACCAGTGTCCTTGAGCAGCGGTCCCCAACCTTTTTGGCACCATAGACCAGTTTCATGGAAGACAATTTTTCCGTTGGGCAGAGCGGGTATGGTTTAGGTGGTAATGCCAGCAATGGGAGAGATGGTTCAGATGGTAATGTGTGCGGTGAGCGATGGGGAGTGGCAGATGAAGCTTTGCTCACTAGCTTGCTCTCCTGCCTGCTGCTCACTTCCTGCTGTGTGGCCAGGTTCCTAACAGCCAGGTTCCCTGCCTTGAGGGTTGGGGACCCCTGTCCAAGAGGTTCCAGTCAGTACAATAAGGCAAGAGGTAGAAATAAGAAGCATAAGTATTGTAATGGAAGATGTAAAATAATCTCTATTCACAGAGGACATAATTATCTATGTAGACATTCCTAAGGAATCTCAAAGCAGCTATAAGAAATAATGATACATGTTTCTTTGTGGATTATGGTTTTCTCTGGGTATATGCCCAGTAGTGGGATTGCTGGATCATATGGTAGTTCTATTTTTAGTTTTTTAAGGTACCTCCAAATTGTTTTCCATAGTAGCTGTACCAACTTACATTCCCACCAACAGTGCAGGAGAGTTCCTTTTTCTCCACACACTCTCCAACATTTGTTGTTTCTAGATTTTTTGTTGATGGCCATTCTGACCAGTGTGAGGTGATACCTCATTGTGGTTTTGACTTGCATTTCTCTGATGATTAGTGATGTTGAAAACCATAATCCAAAAAGAAACATGTACTGTAATGTTTATTGCAGCACTATTTACAATAGCCAGGACATGGAAGCAACCTAAATGCCCATCAACAGATGAATGGATAAAGAAGATGTGACATATATATACAATGGAATATTACTCAGCCATAAAAGGGAGTGAAATGGAGCTATATGTAATGAGATGGATAGACCTAGAGTCTGTCATACAGAGTGAAGTAAGCCAGAAAGAGAAAAACAAATACTGTATTCTAATTCATATATACGGAATCTAAAAAAAAAAAAAAAAAAGGTACTGATAAACCCAGTGACAATACAAGAATAAGGATGCAAATGCAGAGAATGGACTAGAGGACATGAGGTTGGGGGTGCGGGGGGCGAAGGGGAAGCTGGGACGAAGTGAGAGAGTAGCATAGACATATTTACACTATCAACTGTAAAATAGATAGCTAGTGGGAAGTTGCTGTACAACAAAGGGAGATCAATTCGATGATGGGTGATACCTTAGAGGGCCGGGACGGGGAGGGTGGGGGGGAAGTTGCAGGAGGGAGGGAATACGGGGATATGTGTATAAATACAGCTGATTGACTTTGGTATACCTCAAAAACTGGTACAAGAGTGTAAAGCAATTATATTCCAATAAAGAGCTAAAAAAAAAAAGAAATAATGAAAGCGTTTAGAGATTTCATAAGTAAGAGACCTTTTTATAAAAGTAAAAGGTATATCTTTATACTATGTATAAATAGAAAACAAGTTAAAACATTACATTTAAAATATAAAAACTTAAGATATTCTGGAATAAATTTAATAAAATATGTGAATGTCCTCTGTACTGAAATCCACAAAAACAAAAAGCTGAAAGAAATGGAATGGCAAAATATACCATATTCATGAAATGAAAGACTGAATTTCATTAATTTTTTAATTTTTCCAACTTAATGTATCAATTCAGTGAAATCCCAATCATAGTATCAATACAGAAAAGTTTGTACAAATTATTCAGTTCATTATAAAATTTATATGAAAATACAAAGATCCTGGAATATTCAAAATAATTTTTTAAATGAAGTTGGAGGATTTCAACTTCCTCATTTCAAAGGTTACAATAAAGAATTGTTATTCAAGAGAGTGTGGTATTGGCATAATAATAGGCACAGAGATCAATGAAACCAAATAGCAAGTCTGAAAATAGACCACACATATACAATTAATTGATGTTTGACAAAGGTGATAAAGCAGTTCTTTGAGGGAATGGAAGATACACTTAAATGTAAAAGTTAAATCCCCGACATTTTTTTCTAATTTTTTATATTTTTTTATTGGAATATAATTGCTTTACACTCTTGTACCAGTTTTTGAGGTACACCAAGGTCAATCATCTGTATTTACACACATATCCCCATATTCCCTCTCTCCCTCGACTCTCCCCCACCCTCCCCGTCCCAGTCCTCTAAGGCATCATCCATCCTCGAGTTGATCTCCCTTTGTTATACAGCAACTTCCCACTGGCTATATACTATTTTACAGTTGGTAGTATATATATGTCTATGCTACTCTCTCACTTAGTCTCAGCTTCCCCTTCACCCCCCGCCCCCCCAAACCTCGAGTTCTCCAGTCCATTCTCTGCATCTGAGTCCTTATTCTTGTCTTGTCACTGAGTTCATCAGTACCATTTTTAGATTCCGTATATATGACTTAGCACACAATATTTGTCTCTCTCTTTCTGGCTTACTTTACTTTGTATGACAGACTCTAGGTCTATCCACCTCATTACATATAGCTCCATCTCATCCCTTTTTATAGCTGAGTAATATTCCATTGTATATATATGCCACAGCTTCTTTATCTATTCATTTGTTGATGGGCATTTAGGTTGCTTCCATGTCCTGGCTATTGTAAATAGTGCCGCAATAAACAATATGATACATGTTTCTTTTGGGATTATGGTTTTCTCTGGGTATATGCCCAGGGGTGGGATTACTGGATCATATCGCAGTTCTATTTTCAGTTTTTTAAGGAACCTCCACGCTGTTTTCCATAGTGGCTGTACCAACTTACATTTGCACCAACAATGCAGGAGAGTTCCCTTTTCTCCACACCCTCTCCAACATTTGTTGTTTCCAGATTTTGTGATGATGGCCATTCTGGTCAGTGTGAGGTGATACCTCATTGTGGCTTTGACTTGCATTTCTCTGATGATTAGTGATGTTGAGCATCTTTTCATGTGTTTGTTGGCCATCTGTATGTCTTCTTTGGAGAAATGTCTATTTAGGTCTTCCGCCCATTTGTGGATTGGGTTATTTGCTTTTTTGGTATTAAGCTGCATGAGCGGCTTATATATTTTGGAGGTTAATCCTTTGTCCGTTATTTCATTGGCAACTATTTTTTCCCATTCTGAGGGTTGCCTTCTTGTCTTGTTTATGGTTCCCCGACATTTTTAGAAGAAAATATAATCTGAGGTTGGCAAACATTTCTTAGAACGCAAATACAGAATAATAAATGTAAAATTTAAAAATGATTAATTAGGTTTCTTCAACATTAAAAGTTTCTTTTCATCAAAATACACTATTAAGTAATTATAAAGCAAGATAGACTAGGAAAAATTATGTAAAAAGCATCTATCTCACAAAGAGCTTGTATCTAAAATATATAACAAAAGAATATCAATATAAGGCATGTAATAAAATAACATATACAACCAATCTATAAAAAATGGGCAAATTTTGAAGAAATAATTCATCAGTGAAGATTTATCAAATGGCCGTAAGCACATTTGAAAATGTGCTTAATACCCATAGTCATGGAAATGCAAACTAAAACCACAACAACGTAGCACTATACAATCATGAAATTGACCCATTCTAACTGGATGAAGTCATATGACAAATTCTGACCAATGGGTTGGGAGCAAAAGTGACCTGTGTCATTTTGGGCTGGCCCACTTAATTGTCAGTGTAAAGCCTACAGATCTCTCTTTTCCCCTCTGGTATGATAACTTGTAACACTTGAGATGGTTACAATCAGGATGGTTAATTTTATGTGTCAGTTTGAGCCATGATACCCAGATATTTGATTACACATTATTTCTGGGTGTGTCTGTGAGGGTGTCTTTGGGTGAGATTAATATTTGAATCGGTAGACTAGAAATGAAGATTGCCTTCCCTGATGTGGGTGAACCTCATCCAATCTGCTGAAGGGCTGAATATAATACAAGGCTGAGTAAGAAAGAAGTCTCCCTCCCTGTCTGGCTGTCTTCAAGGCAGGACATTGGTTTTCTTGTGCTTTCTTTCAGACTCAGAATGGAAATTGCCAACCACAGATTTTGAACTTCTCAGTCTCCACAATTACATGAGGCAATTTCTTTTAGTAAGTCATATATGTGTGTGTGTGTGTGTGTTTGTGTGTGTCTGTGTGGTCTGTGTGTGTCTGTGTGTGTGTTTTCCTATAAAGAATTTGGGCTAATGCAGAATTTTGTACTGAGAAGTGGGGGTCTGCTGTAGCAAAATGTGTAAGCAGCTTTGCAACTGAGTGTGGGTAGAGGCTGGAGGAATTTTGAGGTGCATGCTGGGAATATGGTCATTAAGGGTGATCCTGGTGAGAGCTCAGAAAGAAAAGAGAACTGGAGAAAATGCTTCCATCTTAGAGAATACAAAAATAATCATGAATGTTGGTAGTAAAATGGACATTAAAGACCATTCTGATGAAGTCTCAGACAGAAATAAGGAATATGTTATTGGAAACTGAAGGAAAGATGATCCTCGTTATAAAGTGGCAATGAATTTAGCTGAATTCTGTTCATGTTCTAGTGTTTTGTGGAGGATAGAACTTGTGAGTGATGAAATAAGATCCTTAGCTGAGGCTATTTCTAAGCAAAATGTACTTGGTTCCTCTTGACTGCTTATAGTAAAATGTGAGACGAGAGAAATGAATTGAAGATGGAATTGTTAAGCAAAAAGGAAAGATGTGGAAGATTCTCAGCCTGTCCATATTGCAAGAAATGAGGAAACGTGTTTAGTAGAGAATGCCAAAGGTCTGACTAGAGTAACACTTGATAAAGAGATTATGGGATTATACCAGCAGAAAAATTGCCAGGTTTTTAAAGGTTATACTTCATTTATAGTTATTTAAAATATTTGATATAGTCCCCATGTTTTACAATATATCCTTGTAGTTTATTTTATACCTAATAGTTTATACCTCTTAATCCCCTACCCCTATTTTGCCCCTTCTAGTTTTAACTGAAGGAAACAGACGTGGAATGAAAAGAAGGAAAGTTGTTGGACTTCTTAGATCTTACAGGACCAGACTGTAGAGCTATTTGGCTGTGAAGACGTGCTGTTCTTCAAAAGAGGGGAAGAATGGAGACTTAGGGTTGGGGCCTCTGACTGGCAAAGTCTTGGGGACATGACCTCACCTAGCAGAGCCTTGGGCATATGACCCCAGCTGACAGATCCTTGGCCGTGTGACCCCTGCCCAGCAGAGTTATGGAGTTGGGTCTGCTGCCTCACTGAATCCAAAAAGCAGAGCATCAAACCAAAGAGGATTATTTTCAAGCCTTAAGATCTTATGGCATTTGCCTTGTTAGATTTTGGACTTTCTTGGGACCCATCACCCCACTCTTCTTTCTGATTCTCCCTTTTGGAATGGGAATGTCTATCCTATGCCTGTCCCACCATTGTATTTTGGAAACACATAATTTGTCTGTTTCTTCAGGTTCATAGCTGGAGAGGAATTTTGCCTCAGGTTAAATTGTACCTCATGTCTCATGCATATCTGCTTTAGATGAAATTTAGATGAGATTTTGGACTTTAGACTTTAGAGTTAATGCTGGAATGAGTTAAGACTTGGGAGGTTGAGATGGAATGTATGTATTTTGCATGTAGAAAGATTTGAATTTTGGGGGGGGGGCAAGAGGCAGAATATCATAAATATTTATGTCCCCCCATAATCCATATATTGAAGCCCTAATCCCCAATGTGATCATATTTGCAGGTGGGGCCTTTGGGAGATTATTCGCTTTAGATGAGGATATGAGGACGGGTCCTCTGTGATGGGATTAGTGTTTTTCTAAGAAAAGGAAGAGAGACCAGAGTTTTCTCTGTTTCTCTGTCCTGCGAGGACACAATGAGAAGGTGGCGGGCCATCTGCATAATTTTTTCCTACAATGTCAGTGTTATCCTGTTACATTGTTAACAGGTTGTATAATAATGGCTGTTGTCAGTCAGTGTATTGCACCTCTGAAATGTTGACTGCTGTGTGGTCACGCGCATCAATTGTCTCCTGTCATGCAAGGCCTGAAATTGAACATCAATTTCAGCCCTGGCCATGGACTACCCCAAAGAACAACTCTCTCACTTTTTATTGTGAAAATGGGTCATCATACTTGTTATGTGCTCTGATAAGACTATTTCAGTAATTCTGGTACTTCTCAAATCACAAAATTCAAGGATGCCAATATTTTAGATGAAGCCAATTCTGATACAGTCAGCCCTTCACATCCGTGGGGCACATCTGTGAACAGAGGTTGCTGACTGTAAGGAACTGGAGCATGTGCAGATCTGGTACTCGCAGGGGTCCTAGAACCAATGCCCCGCAGACACCGAAGGACCACTCTAGGTTGTTTTCTAATACTACTGTTTTTCTCTGAATTGTGTAGATCTACCATACATACTTTCCTTTTTTATTCTCTGGTTTAGTCATTTTTGCTCAACATAATATAATAAATGGTATCCAAAAAGAGAGTGGTCACATCTAAGTCGTTATTTTATTGCCAAAAGTTAATGTAACTAAGAGCAATTTTTTTGATAATTTGTTAGTCTGCATGTTTAGTGTAAAAATTAGAACTGAGCATTTTTGAATTTTAGCTTTACATATGTGCTTCACATGTAACCTGTTTGTTGAAAGTAGTTAAATTATTTGTAACAGCTGAGATTTTCACTTTGATTTGCCAGAAATTAGGAAAAAAAAATGTTTTCTACCGAAGCCAAAGCTCATATCATTAAAAAATTTTCCCCAAAAAAACCCTTTTCAAATTTATCATATAACAATGTGATATGACATAATTAAACGTAATTCCATTTCTCTTATTTATTCTACCATGTCACAGTATATCACATTAAACTGATTTCTCTTGGAAGAAAAGTCAACTTCAGAAGTTTTTTTGTGTGAACCAATAATAATTTTGCAGCAGCACAAGGCTACTTCTGTCCTAAGAGTTTAGAATTTTGAAACACTTTTTCTGAACTTCAGAGCATGCTGGATAGAAATCTGTCACAAAGGAGGCTGGGATCAGCCCCACAGGAGCTTGTGATGTTCTGTGTGATATTTGAGGTAGTAAAAAAGATAGTGCAGGTCACTCAAGAGGCAAAATAACTGCCTATATATTAAGTAAATTCATGTGCCCTCCAAGGTATGCTCATGCAATCTGCCCTCAACAAATTGGTTCTTAGCCTCAACAATATTTTAGGTGGAGAGATTAAAGATATTATTTGAACAGAAGCACGATGAGGTTCAAGGTGCATTTCCCTTTTGACACCAAGGATGTACTTTTGAAAAGTCTGGTATAGATATTGTTTTATGCTACTGAAGTTTAAAGATTATTTAGAATTTTTGAGAGGAACAAGGGAACACTGTTAATAATTGTGCCAAGTAACATGCATCAACCTGGACTTGAAAAAGGCAAAGCAGGATGTGGGTATACATTTTCTCATTGAGTTTTAAAGTAATTATATATAACACTAATTGCACACACAATAATACAAAATACAAAATTAACTACATAAAATAATTACAGAGGAACTTAAACTGCATTTAACTTCACATCTGATTTAGTGTTCAGCACATACATAGCTTTCTATAGGCTTGGTTCATCTGATTGATAAACTGAAGCTAGAAATAGATGGAAATCTTCCTGTTGTCTTTCTTGTTGAGCAGAGCCTGAGTGGATCCTGCTCTAAAACCCCATAGTTAAGAATCTCATGGGAAAATCAAAGGAAATTAGGAACATAAATACCTAGAGCTGGGCTTCATTTCCAAGGATGCTGTATGTTATGAGATGAGTGCCAACCCTTGACTCTTGCTCTCACTGCACAGATAGTAAGAGAAGCCACTATAGGGGCCACAGAAGAAAAAAAAATCAAGCAAGAGAATCTTCAGAAATGTTTTGTTCCCTGATTTAAGAAAGCCAGCACACAAATGTAAAAGCAGAGTCATTTTAAATAATTATTTTCTTATATAAATATAAGGCAAGGTTAATTTTTGATTAACAAGGATAATAGTAGTGAAAGATGTTATGAATACCCAATGCTATGGTTAGAATAAAACTAGACTAGTATAATACACAATAGAAGGATTATAAACTTATTTTATTAAAATTGCATTAGTTGTTTGAAAACATTCAGTATTCTATGGATATTATCCATATATGAAAATAATAGACTTAGGTTAGGAATGTAAAATATAGAAATTTTTTTGATGTAAAGTGGCCAGAATTCTCTATCTGTTGAGAATGCCTATTTGTTTTTTACTTCCTGTCTGACTCTCTCCCTCTCTCTCTCTCTGTTCCCTACTCCCTCCCTGTCCTCCCTTCCTACCCTCTCCTTTTGTCTAATCGGATGAGACCTGAGTTGAGCAGAGATACAGAGATATGTGTGTGTTCCCTTCCTCTCCTCTTCAGCCCTCATTTAATACCCCAGAGGCTCCTGCCTCTGTTGTGTGGCTGTGCAGTGGCTCTCTGCTACTTAACAGGGGTGACACATTTGTACATGGCAGTGACACAAGTTGGTATCTGTCATTGTGGTGTGGGGCCAGGCGACAGAGGTAAGCTTCCTAATTTAGCTGTCTCTGTGTGTGTGGATGGGATACTGACAGGGAGGGGAGGGTTGGTGAGGAATGGAGCAGGGCTGAGCCAGGGCTCTAGGTAATGTTATAGTGTGAGGTAGGAGCCACTTTCTCAGTATGGTACAAGTGGTCTTTGGTCCTCACACATGCTCTGGTGTCAGGACCAGCCTCTGGTCAGTTTCTTACTGCTGACATTCGTGCAGTTTTCAGTCCATGACCCAGTGACATTTGATGATGCTCTCTATAATGCCCACCCATCACTAGATATCCTTTGATCTTTACCTCTACCAGATTCTTGAAGGTGACCGAGGTGCCATGAAATTGGATGTTTAATATTCCTGATGCTCTTATTTACTTCGGTCCAGAATTTCATGTCCACATCTTTTCACTAGCTATTACAGATCAACATGGTTCTCCAGATCACAGCATAAATGGTAGAAAGAGAGGTCCGAGTGGAGTAAACATGGTCCATTGCAGAACTCCCTCGCCCGGGGTGGAGTGGTACAGGGCACACTGCCGTGGGCATTGCTGCAATGTGCAGCTCTCACTGGCCCAGAGAGTGAGAGCTCTGAGAGCATGGCCAAAGCATACATCGTCAGTGCCCTAGAATCAATATGACCGCAATCACTACTCAAATCAGCTGCTGTTGTACATGTCTTGTTTTATATGTGTGACACATATACGGCATTCCCGTAGCAGAGGCTGTCCAGCGGCCTCTTTCTTATCTGTGCCTCCTCCTGCCACTCCCATATACTTCCTTGCATTCACATGTGCCCTTAGGACATTCCCCGTCTCAACAGAAGTAGACTTTCAGATTAAAGCTTCCTCTCTGGGCCTCTGGGGTAAACCTCTTCTCATACCTCCTCAGGGATCTCACTTGAATAATTATTTCCCAAAGGGTGGGGAGTGTTCCTGCAAGTACAAATCTTGGTAGTAGTAGCAAATATTCAACTAAAGATGGAAGGCAATGGCTCCATTTTTCTAGCTGCTTGATATTGAGAAATTCTCTTGCTTCTCTTTTGACTCTAGAACTCGCGGCAAATGGACTCTTCTAGGATCCAGCTTTTCTGGGCCAGCTGCCAAGAGTAATTCTTGGGATGTGCAGGTCACTCTGCTGACAGCTTCTCTCTCCTTATTTTTCTCCCCAGCAGTTCTGAGCTATTGACAGTAGAGAATTGTCTATAGAGGGAGAGCTGGAGCTTCTTATCTCTTTTTCTCATGGTCCCAAACACATTAAAAAAAAAATGTCCTCTCTCTAAATCTGAATCTTGCTTTGTTTTAGGTAAAAAGCATAATATAAAAGATGGGCATTAAAACAAGCAAATAATTACATAAAACAACCACAGACACATGTTTGAATCTTGCCCTAGTGATTCAGAACATGTTTTTAGTCTTGTAAAGAGTAAATGGTTTAAATGGATTCTACTGAAGTTTAAATAAAAACAGGCTGATCACTATAAGCTATAATTGACAAAAGGATTGCAGGTCACACATTGGTCTTTGTAGCTACATACCCACACAGGGATACTACTGCCAGCAGCACCATCTTTGCATAAAAAAAGGACAATATTTGTATTGTAATTAAGTCTAAGAGGGATAATAGTCTCAGGAGAGATTTATTATAGTCTACCACACTTAACGATCTTTTATGTCTCAGTGAAAATAAGGAAATTTTTTTTATTGAAAAAAGAACACCTCAAGTAAAATCATAGCATAGAGGATGAAGATTGTAGAAAGTAAGACTGAACAGGGAAAAGGGTCATGAGAAATGGAAGATAAAACTATGCAAAGAGTTATTTGAATATGATTCAGAGCTGGAGTTAAGATGGTGACAACTGCTTGTTGGTTGCCTGATCTGATGCTCAGTTATACATTTTATATAGTGTTTTCTTTAATAATCACTTCAGTTCTATAAGGTAGATATTTTTCTTCCCATGCTTATAGATGAGGAGCTGCATTTCAGAAAGGAGCAAAGAGCCTGAGTGACAAAGCTAGCTGGTGGCAGGATTTAGTCTAGGTCTCTGACTTCACGGCCAGTGTCTTTCTACTTTCTCAAAAAGTAGGCTAACCCTGTGATCTCCAAGCTCCTCCAGCTCTGATTTTCTACTTAAAATGTCCACGTATATTTTCTTTTCTTTTTTTTTTCAAGACTAGTTAATCAATAGTTACATCATGGAAAACTGTGAGGGACAATTTTAGATTCGTTGAAAGCACTTTTAAGTGATATCATTCAAATCAACAGCCAATATTATCAGAAAACCCCATTTTAAAGATAAACTAGTCATCTTTAAAACTGATAAATTGAAAATCTCAACTTTAAAGAACTCTTACAGTTTTCTAGTGAGTTAGGTAAATTGTAGAGTTAAGAATCCCCCTTTTTGAACCCTCCTATACTGTTGGTGAGAGTGTAAATCGGTGAAGCCACTGTGGAAAACAGTATGGAGGTTTCTCAAAAAACTCAAAATAGAGTTACCATATGATCCAATCCCACTCCTGGGTATGGATTTGAAAAAAATAAAAACACTAATTTGAAAAGATACATGCACCCCAATGTTCATAGCAGCACTATTTACAGTTGCCAAGATGTGGAAGCAACCTAAGCGTCCATCAATAGATAAACGGATAAAGAAGATGTAGTATACATATATACAATGGAATACTACTCAGCCATAAAAAAAAGAATAAAATTTTGCCACTTGCAGCAAAATGGATGGACTTGGAGGGCATTATGCTCAGTGAAATAAGTCAGACAGAGAAAAACAAACACCGTATGATATTACTTACATGTGGAATCTAAAAAATACAACAAGCAACAAACTAGTAAATAAGAAAGAAGTAGAGCCACAGATATAGAGAACAAACTAGTGGTTACTAGTGGAGAGAGGGAAGGGAGGAGGGGCAACATAGAAGTGGGGAATAAAAGGGTCATTAAAGGATTATATGAAATCATATGTGTGAAACTTAAAAAAATTGTAAAGCACTATAGAATTTAAAGAATCTTTCATTCAACAATAAAAAAAGCTTTTAACCTTTGATCTAAAAATAAATGCTGAAAATGTACAATGCTTGTAAATGTATTATGCACAAGACTGAGTTCAAAATAGTTCACGTGTTTCATGCTGTATGTTATAGATATGCTAAGCTTAATTTCAAGCAGATGAAGTAAACGTTGAAGTGTGAAAAAAAATGAGTTCCCCCCTTTTTAATAATTTCAACCCCCATTTCTCAAGCTTGATAATCATTACATTTTTTGCTATGTTTTATGGAAACAGATTTATACTTTTTAAATGGTTGAGAGCCAGAAAATCATTTTTTCAAATACAAAACACTGTTGCATTTTTACTAAAGAAAGGGTTGTGTAAGCACATGCTGTTTCATTTTATTAGCCCTCCTGCCAGTGTTACTGGTGAGGGTGGATACGAGACCCCTAATTGTAACATGAATGCTTGTGGCCCAGGCGGGGTGCATTGCTAGCATGCTTTTGGGTAGAAAAGGGATACTGAACCCATGAGAACTTGTCTAAACTTCCCATTTCTTAAGCAAGGTCTGTGATTTCTAAATAACTGGTTTCTGCTATAATCTAGCATTCCACCAGGAGCACATCATGACATCTCTGATTTATCGATCCATTTATTTCTGAGTTTATATATGGTGACTTTCGTCCAAAGTTCTAGACACTGAATAAGCTTCAGAAAGAGATTGTTCTTAAAAACTGCTCTTTGAACAACAAGTATCACATAAAATGATGTGAAAGGAACTTCATGTCGTTAGTTCACCACAGTTCTCTAAAGATCAATTATGTGATTTCATTTTTGTGGAATTACATATGTGTGAATACATTTATTTTAATCTGTATCTGTATATGATGAAAAATTACTAGTCCATTGCTGTGGACACGAGCCGGGGAATTAATCTTCCTCCTACCAGAAGCTGAGTATGTGCCCTAGACAAGTTAATGAATGTCTCTGAGCTTAGGTTCCCATTCTGAGTTGTTGAATTGTTGTATATGGGGCTGGACCAACATCAATCTCTTGTCATCCCCCCTCCCTTACTCTTGTCAAATGCTATGCACATTTCCATTTCTCTGTTTTGGATATCACTGATTCCTCCCTCTGGAATGCCTTCTCCTTTTGCCAGAATCCTACCCACGATTTCTTTTAGAGCATCAATAAGAAAGGAAATGCTCCAATGAGAAAGTACAAATTATGCATGGATCGTTGGAAGACAAGAGTAAGTTAACTAGACATTAGGCCCTGAAACAGTGTCATTTAAAAATCAAATGCTTACTGAGTAATTGCCATGTGCCACACCCTGAGCTGAAGATACAACTGGAAAACCAAACACCAGCCCTTATGTGGCTTACCAGGCAGTGTGGAAGACAGTCAGTGAATCAAAAGAAGTTTATGCAGTTTCTCTGTGAAGTCTTAAAGGATGGTATAAACGATATTTTCTGAAGTGATGAAGAAGGAAGACTCTTCCTGATAGTCAAACACAAATATTCAATGAAGTCCACTGTGCCATCACAGAGATCGAGTGATGCACTAATACTTGTGTGTCTGTCTTCACCAGCCAGAATGGCATTTTACCCTGAATTAAAGTGCTTGTTGCTGCATCTAAGCTAGGTAGACCACCCAACCCAATATAGCAACTAAAAATTACCTACATTTTTATCAAAGAGATGAATGCACAGAGTTTAAAAAACAAATGACGCTTCAAAGTTTATAAGAAAAAACAGCAGCCTCCTACCAGACCCCATTCATCATCTAGTTTCTCTACTGGAGGCAACTGCTGGTACACACTTTCACCTCTCAAGGCAGTTTATTCTGGTATTTTTCTACATATTCTAAAATAATATACTCATATCGTTATTTATTCATTTATCGATTTTAAGTATTATATTAACTAATTGAAGAAGTGGGGTTTACTCTTCTAGTAACACCACCTTGTTTCACCTTCCAGTTACATCACAATTATTGATTAAATCAATATCCAGTGTTTACATTCTTATGACATTGTAACAGCATATTACTGTTAAGTGAAGTAGTATGTTCTAAAGATATTCGCTTTTTTATACAATTTTGTTTTCCCAAGAGTTAATAATTGCTTCATATTTTCATATTTCATATTTTGCTTAGTTTTCTATGTACCTACTTCTTCCTAGATATTTAGGATCAGATTCACTTAGAGTGACAGAAAAAAATAGCAGTGGCTTAAATAAGCAGAAGTTTATTTATCCTTGGAAAACAGCATCTGTAGGTGAGCAGTTGAGAGGTGTTGTGGCAGTGCTGTGGTCACAGTGTTTAAGTATTCTTTTATCTTACTGCTCTTCCATCTGTAATGCATGGCTTGTACCTTATGATTCAAGAAAGCTACTCAAGTTCCATCTAGTTGCCCACCTTACATTCAGAAGCAGGCAGAAAGAAAAAAAATAAGAGCATATCTCCTTTCCCCTTTCTTCTTTTGTTCTTGTCCCTTGTGATTTGATGACTGTCTTAATGTTATGTTTGGATTCTTTGTGTGTGTGTGCTTATCTATTATAGATTTTCGGTCTGTAGTTACTACGAGGTTTTTGTATAGCAGTCCAATATATATATTGTATGCATATGTAAATATGCATATATATGTGCTTAAGTTTCTGATCTCTTAATTTCAAATGCATTTTAGATACCCTGCATTTGTACGTTCCTCACTTGATGATTACTGTTTTGATATCATATGTACATCTAATTGTTTTGTGTATCCCTTAATTACTTACTGCGGACACAAATGATTTTACTACTTTTTCCTTTTTCCCTGCTAGCTTCATATATGGAAGATTTCCTACCTCTATGGTATGTTTGCCTTTACCAGTGAATTTTCCATTTTGTAATTTTCTTGTTTCCAGTTGTGGACTTTTCTTTTCCTCCTAGAGAAGTTTCTTTAGCATTTGTGGTAAAGCTGGTTTGGTGGTGCTGAATTCTTTCAGCTTTTGCTTGTCTGTAAAGTAGTTGATTTGTCTTTCAAATCTGAATGAGAGCCTTACTGGGTGGAGTATTCTTGGTTTTAGGTTTTTTCCTTTCATCACTTTAAGTATATTGTGCCACTCCCTTCTGGCCTGAAGAATTTCTGCTGAAAATTCAGCTTATAGTCTTATGGGAGTTCCCTTGTATGTAAAATATTTGTTGCTTTTCCCTTGTGGTTTTTAATATTCTCTTTAACTTTTGTTGATTTGATTACAGTGTGCCATGGTGTATTCCTCTGTGGGTTAATCCTGTATGGGACTCTCTGTGCTTCCTGAACCTGGGTGACTGCTTCCTTTCCCAGGTTAGGGAAATTTTCAGCTATTATCTCTTCAAATATTTTTCTCAGGCCCTTTCTCTCTCTCTTCTCCTTCTGGGACCCCTATAACGTGAATATTAGCACATTTGATGTTGTCCCAGAGATCTCTTAAACTGTCCTAATTTCTTTTCACTCTTTTTTCTGCTCTGAGGTAGTGATTTCCCCTTCTCTCTCTTTCAGCTCACTGACCCATTCTTCTTCCTCATTTGGTCTACTATTGATTACATGTCAGTTATCATACTCTTCAACTCTGGTTATTCTTTATATTTTCTATCTTTTTGTTAAAACCTTGTAACTGCTTGCTCTGTGCATCCATTCTTCTCCCAAGGTCTTTGATCATCTTTGTGACCATTTCTCTGAACTCTTTTCTTGGGTAGATTGCCTGTCTCCACATCATTTACTTCTTCTTCTGGGTTTTTACCTTGTTCTTTCGTTTGAAACATTTTCTCTGTCATCTCATTTTGTCTAAATTGCCATTTGTATTTTTAGGTATGTGGTAGGTTAGTTATTTCTTTCAACCTTGGAGAAGTGTCCCTCTGTAGGATACATCCTGTGCATCCCAGCAGTGCACTCCCCTCTTGTCACCCATGGGCCAGGGGCCAGTTGGTCCCAGGGTGGTGTCTGGCCTACATTTGTGGATTCAGTCTGCAGACTTCTGGACTGTAATTTTCTTGCTTCTGGCATCTGCCCTCTGGTGAGTGAGGCTACTCTAGAGGCTTGTGCAGGCTTCCTAGTGGCAGAGGCCAGTGCCTGGGCACTCTTCTGGGCAGGGCGGTGTCTAGGGCTGTGTCTAAAGGTGGCCATGGGCTCAGGAAGTCTTTAGGCAGGCTGTCTGCTGATGGGTGGGGTTATGTCCCTACCCAGTTAGTTGTTTGGCCTGAGGAGTCCCAGCACTGGAGCCTAAAGGCTATTGGGTGGGGCCAGGTCTTAGTGCTAATGACTCAAGCAAGATATCAGCCTTTTGGGAGAGTTCATGCAGGTAAATAACTCCTGATATATGCACCATCAGTGTCTATGTCCCCAGGGTGAGCTACAGCTGCCTCCCACCTCCCCAGGAGACACTCTAAGACCAGCAGGTAGGTCTGGCCCAGGGTCCTATCAAATTACTGGTTTTGCTCTTGGTCAGATGCATGTGAGACCTTCCACATGCCCTTTAAGAGTGAAGTGTCCATTTCCCCCCCAGTCCCTTGGAGCTCCTGCAATCAAGCCCAGCTGGTTTTCAAAGCCAAACATTCTGGGGGCTCCTCTTCCCAGTGCCAGACCCCTGGGCTGGGGGGTGGGGTGGGAGCACTGATGTGGGGCTCAGAACTCCCAGTCCTGTGGGAGAGCCTCTGTAACATAATTATTCTCCAGTTTGTGGGTCACCCACCCCAGGGGATATGGGTTTTCATTGTATTGCAAGTGTACCCCTCTTACCATCTTGTTGTGTTTCTTCCCTTATGTCTTTAGTTGTGGAAGATCTCTCCTGGTAGGGTTTTAGACTTTTCAACAATGGTTGTTTTGCAGATTGTTGTGATTTTGGTGTGCTCATGAGAGGAAGTGAGCTTAGGGTCCTTCTACCCCGTCATCTTGGCTGCTTTCCCCCAGCATATTGCCTTTCTTTGAGGATACTTTCCAGGAGTTTCAAACATTGCTTCCGCTTGCATTTTGTTGGCCAGAGCTTAGTCCTGTATCTTCCCCTAGATGCAAAGAAAGCTAGGAAACTCCTTCTTATTCCAAGGAGTTACGTGAGTAAGAATATGAGAAAGGAAATTGTGGGACACTTCGATGTTTCTGCCACATGTCCCAAATATCCCAATAAAACTGTAGAACATTCCAACATTATATTTCACAGACTTGAACACATTAGGTAATCTGTCAGTTGTCTTTACCTCTAAAGAACTGCCTCTGGGAGATTTTAATTCTTTCACTCCACATTGGCCTGATTACTCTCTAGACCTGGTAGCAGCCTGGAACTTTCCTCCTGAACTTTCTCTGCTAATATTCCATCTGACAGCTCTTGTTTCCTAGATTCTATGTATTCTTCCTTCTGTTTTCTTGTTCATTTTGGCAAAGCACATTCTTCAGTAGTTTCCTGAGAAAGGGTATGTAAAAGGTACATTTTTTGAAATTTGGCATGTGTAACTATGTCATTATTCTAGCCTCAAACTTGATTGAGATTTCAACAATATTATAAATTGAAAAGCATTGTTAGTTGAAGTTTTGAAGAGAAAGATTAGGAAATGAAATTAAGTTCAAGAATTTTTGGAAGATGGGGGAAACTGGAGAGTTATAAAGTGCCACTGAATTTTCCCAGTGAAGCAAACAGAAAAACTAGAATGAGAAAACTAAAATGCAGTGAACAACATCTACAGCAAAATTAGGTGACAAAGTCTTCCAAAAAATAACAAAACATGAACAAATGGGAACAAACCATTAATAGCTCCATGTGGTATCAGAAGCAATTCAAGAGGAAGAGGAGGGAAAACAATAAGATTTTGATAATCCACAGTCAGGTACTCACTAGAAAGCTTCACAGGTAATTGTGAAGAGAAGCGGAAACTGAGAGAGAACTATTCCATCTTTTTTTAAAATATTTACTTATTTATTTGATTGCACTGGGTCCTAACTGTGGCATATTGGGCTCCTTAGTTGTGGCAGGCAGGCTCCTTAGTTGCAGCTCATGGGCTCCACATGCAGCTCATGTGAACTCTTAGTTGTGGCATGTATGTGGGATTTAGTTTCCTGACCAGAGATCAAATCCAGGCCCCCTGCAATGGGAGCATGGAGTCTTAACCACTGTGCAACCAGGGAAGTCCCCTGGTCCGTCTTTATTTTTTATGTGTGTATGTATGTATGCA
This sequence comes from Hippopotamus amphibius kiboko, assembly GCF_030028045.1. Classification (NCBI taxonomy): domain Eukaryota; kingdom Metazoa; phylum Chordata; class Mammalia; order Artiodactyla; family Hippopotamidae; genus Hippopotamus; species Hippopotamus amphibius. The sequence goes on from NC_080191.1 coordinate 63,257,478, forward strand.
TTTATTTATTTATTTATTTTAGTATCTTTATGAATTCATGGGTTTTAACATATCTGATATATTTTAAATTGATTTATTTATTTGTATATTTCATTTATTTATTGGCTGCATTGGGTCTTCGTTGCTGCACACGGGCTTTCTCTAGTTGCTGTGAGTGGGGGCTACTCTTTATTGTGGTGTGTGGACTCCACATTGTAGTGGCTTCTTTTGTTGCAGAGCACAGGCTCTAGGCACGTGGACTTCAATAGTTGTTGCACATGGGCTCAATAGTTGTGGCTCACGGGCTCTAGAGCACAGGCTCAATAGTTGCGGCACTTGGTCTTAGTTGCTCCGTGGCATGTGGAATCTTCCCAGAGCAGGGCTTGAACCTGTGTCCCCTGCATTGGCAGGCAGATCCTTAACCACTGCGCCACCTAGGAAGTCCTGGTCTGTCGTTAGTTGAGTACAAGAGGGCTATGGGAAATTCTGATGCTGCTGGAGCATTTTGGTGGTACAATCCTACAGAGATGAATTTTTACAAGTGACTTTGCAACACAGTGATTTGCCTATACATTCCAGCTCTGTAAATACAAAAGAACTGCAAAAATATCTTAAACTATAACAGTTCTCATAAAGTTGTTGATAATGTTAGTATTGTTACTCTTGAATACCTTTGTATGCATATGAGAAAAAACAGACAGTAATTATGTCGGTGTCCTTTAGAATAGATTTTTTGTTATTATTATGATAGAAGGGAAGGAAATATATGAGTTAACAGGAAGAAGTAAAAAACCTATATGTCAAATTTTAATTGAAAGTATCAGTGATATTTTATTGATGTATTATATCATGATGTATTTTGTCTGAAAAATTACGTATTACATATTTTCCAACTCTGTCGACTGAAAAAGTCTAGACACAATGAGCAACCCTGTGTCTTTGTAACCATCTAGCACCCAGATTATGTTCTTTAAATGCCATTTCTTCTGAAACCAGGAGCCTTGGCTTATTCCAGGTCTGGGTCAGGAAATATAAAAGATAAGCTTGGAATTTTTTATTATACTAGAAAGCAAGGAAGCTGGAAAAACTATCAGATCATGTCGCAAGGACATGGGGCCAATTTAAAAAGCCTTACTTGGCCAAAGATGCAATGATTTGAGCATCAGTAAGAATAATAGCCCAATGGATTGAAACAGATGAAGACATCAAATATACTTAAATTCATAAGTTCATATGAGCTCTCCAAATTCATTGGTTACTATTGGAAGATACCAGAAAAGTAACTTCTTATTTTGAAAATTGGTAAATAGAAAACAATCAAGAATTTATCTCGCCTTTCCAACAGGAACTATGTCAGGTAAATAAACAGTTGATAAGAGGATATTTATTTTTCTTTTTACATAACTATTCCAGATAACAAGTTAAGAACAAAGAAAAACAAGAGAAAAAAAACAAAAGTCGTGGTATTTTGCAATCACCAGTGAATGCATGGATACAGGCAATGCTCATCAATGGCTGCTGACATCATCTTTATGCAGCTCCTGATTGAAATACAGAACACAACCTGTGAAGTAGTCAAGCTAAAAAAAAGACTTGAACCTAAATCTGTTCAAACCTCAGGATCTCATGACCAATTCATAGAATTTACAAGGGAGAGAGGAACACAGTAATTGACACCATAGAGAAACAATTAGCAAAATCCAGGCAATGGGAATCTTTAAAGGAAAAAATGACTTAGTTTCTTCAACAAAAGTTTTGTAAGGGATAAAAGAGAGATGGAGAGGAAACCTATTGATTAAAAGAGCTTAGAGACATATTAACAATGGCAATGTATGAATTTTACTTATATCCAGATTCAAACTGTTAAAAACAAATGGAGAACATTTAGAAGACAATCATGGAGATGTGAACATTGACTTATTGGTTAGTAAAGAATTTTGTATAATTATTTGGGATAGAACAATAGTATTGTGACTATATCTTAAAATGGGTGTTTTTTTTTTCTTTTTAGATATGTACTGATGTTTTTACAGATGACATATGTTGCCTAGATTTTATTCAAAATATTCAGAGAATTTGCTAAGAGAATGGATCTTGAGTGTTCCCCACCCGCCACACACACAGGCACACACGATCATAACTATGTGAGATGATGGATATGGTAATTAACTTGATTGTGGTAATCATCTCATAATGTATATGTATATCAAAACATCATGCTGTATACCTAAATATATACAATATTTGTTTGTCAATTATACCTCAATAAAGCTAGAAAAATTAAAGAGTGAAAAAATATTCAGAGAGAAGGGAGAAATAGGTGGAGGTAAAAAGAAACAATATTTGCAATAAGCAAATAATTGTCGAAGCTGGGTGACAGGTGCATTGAGATGCCTTATACTATGCTCTCTATTTTATATATTCTTGAAATTCCCATAACCAGAAGTTAAAATTTGTGGCTGTTTTCTGTTGTCTTCCAATTTCCAATGATGCTTTGGTGAAGTCTCACACTATTCTTACCATCAGTATTTTGTACATGCCCTTTTAAGTTTCTCTCTAGGAGCTATTAGGATCTTACCCTTATCCATGGTGTTTTTAAAATTCACAATGATATGCCTTGGTCTGGGTTTTTGTTCATCCATTGTACCAAGCACTTACTAAAATTTCAATCTAGAAACTCAGTTTTCAGTTCTGGGAAATTTTTCTTTTAGTAGTTATTTGATAATTCAGTTTTACCTGTTACCTATTTTTGTGACACTTACTAGTCATACCAGATTCCTGCAGTGACCTGCTTATATTTATTGTTTCTTGCCTGTTATTAATCTCTTGTTCTTTAATTCTGCTTTCTGGAAAAAAATTAACTTTGTTTTTCAATCCTTAAATTTGATGTTTTTCTTTTTTCTATGGTAGAAAATTGTAATTTTAAAGAATTCTTTTTTGTTTTTATCTGGTGCCTTCTTTATTGTCCTCTCTTTTTTCCCCTTACAAATGCAATAATTAATTTTATGTTTCAGAGGTTGATTTAGAAGTTTGCTTCTGCTTGGCATCATGTCCTTTTTACTTTAGTATTTTCTTTTGAGGGTGGAGAATACCCTTTCATGTTGGAGGCTTTCCTCAAATATCTGGCATTCTCTGGCATTCACATTTGAGAGTGAGGAACTAAAATTCATAGGATTCATAAGATCAAGAATGTTGCTATTTCATCTTAGGATAATTGAATGTCAGTCTTGGTAGCATTTTCTCTTGAATCCACCAGTCTCTTCCTGGAGCGCATAGCCCTAGCTCCTGCATTCTGGGAGCCAAAGGGTGGGAGGTGAGGCAGGAAGCTAGGCATCTCCATGTTCTGAATGTTAACTTTCATTAAATCCCCCTGAATTTAGTAGATATGCTTTCTTCAGCTCTTCAAATACTTCTGTGTATTTTCAATTACACAGTCCCTGCTTTGCACCCTCTCCAGAGAATAATCATCCTGTCTTCTGGGCTAGGGGAGATGACCTAGATCTTTGATTGCATCTTTGAGACTTTCAACTAGTCCCACCTTCTCTGCCTTGAGATCTACCCAAATCTTCTAATTCCTGCGATTGTTGGCCCCACCCTCTCTGTTTTCGGTTGTACTAGAATCATCTAATTCCTGAGTGTTCTAGACCAGGGAGTAAATACATTTCAACAGGTGCATGCAACATTTAACTGATAATGCTTTTCTCTAAAACTGTGTTGATATAGATTCTATTCAGGTAAGATTAATGATATGAAAATTTAGGACCAATGGGCTTGCCAAGTGAAAGTTTTGAGGCAAGGGTTTCAAAGAGAGTCCTGGAGAGTGAACAGTGCTTTGATGGTATCAGTTGAAAAGTTGAGCAGTTTGATGTTCATTTATTTGCAACTCCTTCTCCCTGGGCAAAATTTTCTTGGAGTAGTAAAGTCATGTTGAAGAATCCAGCCCAAGAGTAGTGCCATATTATTGAAGACAGTACACCAAAAGGGTGTAGATGTTTTCATTTCTCACTAATAATAGTAAGATGAGAAGAATTCAAAATAGCCATTCCAGGAAACTGGAAGACAAACATTGATTCTTGCTTTTATTAGTCAGGATTGTTTCAGTTATACTACAGTAAAGATTCTCAAATCTCAGTAGTTTAACATAAGTTAGTGATACTGCAGTCCCATGTGGATTGGTAGGAGGCTTTGCTTTCTATGGACCTTGGCTGATAGAGGCTACAACATCTTTCAGAGATTCCCTCTTAAACTCATGGAGAAGGTGAATAGAGGAAGAGAGTTTTGCACCTGCAGTTAGGTCGTTTGATCAGGGACTGAGCATACCACTTCAGCCCATACCCTACCAACTGGAACTAATTACATGGCTCTCCCTAATTACTAAGGGGCTGAGAAATGTACTTGTTCATGTACTCACAAAGTAGAGATAAACAATGGTCATTTTCTCACATTGCTTAAGAAATAGTTGAAGAGTAATTACACCGATTGCACTTTAAATATTTTTACATTTCTTAAATACTGGGCTGTGTTTTTTATTGATGTCCAATTCTTATGGATTGCTGCTCATATTAAAACCCTAGTCTCAGCTTTTACAGGCAACATTCTAAGAAGTCTTTCTTTTTACCTCCCATTGACAAAGACATAAGGATAATAACCCAGAGTTAGTTATTCATTTTTAATAACACTGTCCTTACTAGGCTTAGGAATTAGATATTTTGCAATAACTGGGAAGGTAGGACATGAAGAGAATGGTGAAGTTTATTTTGCAAAGTATCTAAACTTGGTTTAGTTTCAAAGGAACCTCCTATCTCCATCTTTCACACTAAATATGCTTGTCTTATGGCATTTCCTCCATTAGACTAGTAAATGTTTTTGCTTCCATCTGGACTCAATTCTGAGCTATGTCACTGAAGACACTGTCCAGACTATAATGCAGATGGGATTAGAGAAAAGGAATGTCTATAATCACACACGCAGGCACTCTTACACAACAGAAGACCTATAATCCAGCTGGTCTTATGTAATATGCTCCATGTGTTTGAGCACACTGTGATATGGGTATTACTGAAGATTTACCTACTTGTTTTTGGAACAGTATGAACTTTGCATGCTGTGTGTTAGCAGTGTATATTTTTGAAATTACATGGTATTGGATTTTAGTGTCCATTCTCTCAGACAAAAATATAAAAAATTTCTCTTTTAGAGTGGAGCTAATAGTGAAAACTTTTGCGTATTTATTATGTGCTGGAAAGAATAAGTGCTTTATATGGATAACTCATTAAATCCCCAACACAGCCTGTGAGGTTGGCAGTCTTATTATTTACCCACTTGGTGGTGCAGAAATAGACTCAGGGAGGCTGAGTCACCTGCCCAGGCCACGTAGCTGAAGTGGGTTTTGGTTCAGATATCTGACTCCAGAACTGGACCTCTTAGCCATGGCCAAGCCTCCTCTAGAGTCAAAACTTCCTCATACACATCTTTGGCAACTGGGTGTTCCATTGAAATTTTACGAAAAGTGGGATTAATATAGAGCATGGTATTTAACTCTCAAGAACACTGAATGTATAACAATATTTTCTCAAGCTCTGTAATTCCAAGATCCCACAGGAAGCCTAAAATGGATTTTTTTTTTATCCCCAGCCCTTATTCAAGGTAAGAAGATTAAGAAAAAAACAAGGTGTGGTTTGTAAGGTTAGAAGTTATACTCTAAGATTGAGCTTTAAGGTCCAAATGCTGCTTAAACAAACAAACAAAAACCCTTCTAACTCTGCCTGGTTTTTAATTCTGACTCTCTTATTCTTTTTCTATATAGTCTTTGGTAAGTTAAATTCATTCAGTTTTAGTTTCCCTGTCTAAAAATTTAAGAAACACCTAAATGAACTGCTGGGATCACCAAACGTGGCCATAGTGGTGCTTCAAAGCCCAGGTATCACTCTCCTCATTCTCCTCCTTCCTCCCCTCGTCCCCTCTCTTTCTCCTCCTTTCCCTTTTCTTCCTCATTATTTGGATATATTTTCTTCTAGCAGTTGTTACCACCAGAACTTAGAAATACCTTTGACTGAATTTATGTGGGTTATAGTGACCATATGGATGAGACCTATGCAATTTCTACGTTTTATAAAAATGTTAGCAGTAAATTATTTTGACGTTTTTCAGTATTGAGCAGTTGTTTCATTGACACAGCTAAATGTTTAGATTCTGTGTAAACATAGCCCAAAGCAGCAAAGAATTGAGACAAAATTGAGGTTTTTATGGATCATAAAATCTCTTTATTACACTCTGATCAACAAGTGCTAAGCTGAAAATCAATTAGCTTAAAATAAATTTGAAAAAACTCAGTTCACAAAATTTACTGTCTATTCAATTTATTAACAATTTGTTTCTTCTGAACTATTTTAAAAGTTTGTGTAAATTATGGAGTGATATTAACAAGTTATAATGATTCCTGCAAAATTTTAATCAACTGTTTTATAACAGCAGTAGAAAACATTTAACCTACTCAAGTGGAAGATTACAATGTTTTAGCCTCTATGAATGTATTTAAAGGTCAGAAACATAATTTTAAAGTCAGTAAATTTTTTTTCAAAGCTTAATGTGGATATTTTTCAGTTTATGATGATTTTGTCTAGTTTGTATTTTCGATAATGTTTCATTTTCCCAAAATTTTAGCATTTTTCTGATTTTATTTTTAATTTCTTAATTAGCATGTCAAAACTTGATTTATGATTTGTAGCAATTACCAGGTAAAATTTATTATTCATTCCTGTAAAATTTATTATACATTTCTTATTTTATGTTTCTATATTTGGAGATTTTTTAAACAACTTTTTTTTGAAAATTCCTTTATTGTTTTATTCAGGATTATCAAATAAAAAATTTTAGGTATCAGTCATACAATTAGCTCTATTTCTATTTCAATTTTCTGTTGGGTTAAATATTCTCACACTTTTGTTTACACTTTCTTGCCTCTTCTTTCTGCAGACTTCTACAAGCTGATTATCTCAATTGCTCCTTTACAAGAAAATGAAAAGTTGAGTATTGCAGTGTATGGGTATTGTTTTAGTTACTTCTGATTTATTTGGATGTTTTTGAATGTAATTTCTGTTGTTTCAAACTGTAACCACTGTTCGTTTTTCTTTTCATCAAGCCCTCACAGAGCACATGAATGTCAGAATGTCTGGAGGTAGAGCTGAAGAATCACTATTTCTAAAAAGTTCCGTAGGTGAGTCTCATTTGCAGCCAAGGTTGAAAGCCACTGGCTGGGATGATGATTTTCATTACATCCAATTTGTAAGATCCTTTCTCCATAGAACCTGTTCTTCTCATTCAAGAGGTTCTATGAACTGGTACATGCTTGGCGACCAGGTAAGAGGCTGAGAATTCTGATTAGAGTGATTGGAGTGAGACCTTGAATTTTTCAATGTTTAAATATTAAGCTGCACCTGCAATGATTTTATTCCTAGGTAGCCATTGCCGCAGGTTCCTGTTGGTCAAAACTGATTACTGCCCTGTCTATACAACTGATGTGGCTCTGGTGGTTAGGCCCTCCCACCTGGCCCTGCCACCTGATCCTGTGATTGCCATCAAAGTCAGGAAGCCCCATTCGTTTGCAGCATCTCTCCCATTATCTATAATCTTCAAGAGACACACTTCACAGAACTTTCCCTTACCACTGTGTTGCTTAGTGCCTTCTGGAAAGGTTGTCACCTGAGCCCTCCAGGGCTTATGATTAGGGAGTGACTGAGCCTAAATTGGTCCAGGCAGGTATTCTCATCTCAGTGGGATTCTGCACTTCTTCCTCTACAGAATGTCAGGGATTTAAGTTCTGGCATTTCAATCTCACTGATTATAAATGTCAGTTGAGTCCAGGCTCAATTCATCAACATAGTAGACTGTTTATTATTACCCATATACATTATGGGTAAACTCAGAATCCTCGGTGATCATATTGTATCTATTTATTTGCTGCTGTAATATTAGAATTTATCCAGTTTTACACATGCTCCCCACATTCCTGCTGATTTACATTGTCAGGGTCCTGCAGTTCCTTAGGAGAGCAGACTATCTCCATCTGGCCAGGCCTTAGATTCCTCTCTGACTAGGCAATACTGGGATTCAGCTTTCATTTTGGACCTGGAGACAATGCGGAGGAGACAATGTTGTGGATAGGTCCTCGGGGAAACAGGCATTTTCTTGTTAGTCAACTGCCCTGGTGATAGCAAGGGAAGTTTGGGACTGTTTTTGTTGCGAGGAAAAGTCCAGGGAGATTTGGGGACTCAAAAATCTCATCCTTATCCTGTCTGCTCAACCTCCTCATCCCAAGTCTCAGAATCCCACTCCTTCCCCAACAAGAGGATAAGACATATGTCAAGGTTACATATTTATGTGGTGTTGCAACTCCTAAACCCTTACATTCAGGCTGTGTACTTGATCTTTGACCATATCTGCTGTGGATACAGATAAGAAACAGTTTTAAAGCTGCAATAAAGGCTTTCTAATTTTTGACCTGTGACCTGTAGCTTTTAATTTGTCTTTTTTCCTGTGATGTTCTCTAGGATTGTCAGAAGGAGCTATCACATGATACAATTTTTATAATGTTCCTTATCATTACAGCAACTAAGCACTGCAGTCACTTGATCTGCCAATGTCTTTTTTTTTTCCCCCTCAATGTCTTGATCTCCACCTGCACTGTCTTCCATAACACTGCTGATAATTTGAATAATCATGCGGCTACTTCACACCATGGATTTCTAATGTTCCTGCTCCCTCCACTACCAAGAAATAGCTTATCTATATGCCTACTAAACATGTAAGCAAACCTATCCTGAAATCCAGTTTTGAGGTTTTGTTTCCTTGGGCCTACCCTGGTAACAATGACTATAAATTTTAGGATCCTGAAAGAGAATGGATGCTGTTTGCAAAGAGTGATTTTGCAGTATGTGATTCTGGATTCAAATCTGATCCAGGTTTTTTTTTTTTTGGGGGGGGGGTGGCATTATTAAGTCATTTGGAAAAATATGAATAAGATCTACAGTTCAGAAAATAATATTTCATTAATGTTCTTTTTTTTTCTTATTTTCATGTCATTCTATGGATATGTAAGAGAATGTCCTTGGTCTTTGTTTTTAGGAAATACACACTGAAATATCAGGGTGTAAAGGGCATCAAGTATTCAACTTACTCAGATAATTGAGAAAAAGTAAAAAAAGTTTTATACAGAGAGAGAGAACTACTAGGTATGATGTTAAACACTGGGGAATCTGAGTGAAAGGTATACAGGGGTTCTTTATATTCTTTTTATTTTTAAAGATATTTAAATATATCTTTACAGAAAATAAAAAATTAGAAAGGGAGTGTTGATTGAAGGGAATTTAATAAAGGAACAAAGATAAGGCAAGATTAAAGGGATGGTGAAGCATTCAAGGCTGGCAACAGGAAGAAACTGTTGCCTACTCCAGGTCTGAATGAACAAGCTGACTGACCAGTTACCAGAACCTAGAAAACCCTGCAGCTGTTAGAGGTGAGCAACCTAATAGCAGCTTCCAACCTGTGGCCCGAGAGGGAAGAACTCAGGGAAACTGCCCTTGCCTTCTTGTCTTCTTGTCCTCTATATTGGTTCAGGGCCTTCAAGAAGCATACATCAAGATGGAATTAGTCATGCAGTAGATTTATTGGGGAAATGCTTGTGAGAGAAATAGAGAGGGAGCACAGGAGGCTGAGTCAGACCACAGTCTAACACCTGTAGAGAGAGGGAAGGAAGATTTGGTAGGACAAGTTAGACTGTGATGCAGTTTTAATAAAGCCTTGAAAAGGCCATTGGGAAGTCCTCAAGTCAAACTATCCATCAGAGGAGTCCTAGGTCCTGTAGGCATGGACCTCCCTTAGGTTCTCTGTTATGTTCGGTGACTGCCTGGGAGTAGCACATGGGAAGTGCGGTGATGGCTTTTAGAATGCACCAGCTGACCCTGTAGTTGGAGGTCTGAAAGGTACATTTTTTATGGCTTTATTGTCTCCCTTGTCCAACCAATTGAGAGCTAGCGGACAAAGGAGTCACGTTAATATGGTTTATAAAAGTCAAATTTTATAAGTCAAAAGTCGGCCTAAAGAAGGTGGGGGAAAGTTGGAGTAGAATGGAGCTGAGTAGATCTGCAGGATCCAATAGAGTCCATTGAGCCAAAAAAGAGAGGAATTTTCAGGCAGATGTAGGGCCCTGAAGACAATCTGAATAGCCGTTCTTAGAGGTTGGGTATAGTTAAGGGGTCAGGCAAGGTACAACCAACCTTTTGCAATTGAGGTTTGAAAAGGAAAGAAGGAAAATTGCCTAATCCTGGCAGTGATGAAGTCTAGCAGGAAGGAAGGGGGACAAATATTTCAAGTGTGGTATGGCTGTCACCCAGGGGAATGGCGACACATGAAAAATCTTAAAATAACAAGAGAGCTAAGATTTGTGACACTAAGAACCCAAGTGAGGTCAGCTTACTTGAGTGAGCCAGACAGCAAAGCAATGGAGTGTCTTCCCTCAGAGAGCCATGGAAAACTGTGATGGAAGATGGGCCAGTGAGCCTTCACATGGAGCATATTCTGAACCTATTAGCAGCTATTTTGCTAAGGGGATGAGCTTAGAACATGACATTCTTGGGACAACAGGAAGAAACTGGTGAACTGATTAGAGGCCAGGCTCTCCCTGGCTGCCTGAGATGCTGGGTTACTTCATCAACTCTGGATAGCTTGTCTGGTGTGGGGATGATTCCAGACCAACTCTGAGCCCTTTGGAATTTCTCTAAAAATGTTTGAAAGTAACTGAGAAATTTGTGTGCAAAAAAGTTTATATCTTGTATTGTGCTCAAATACAAACAATGGTCTCACCCCCAGTGGTAGACTAGAAGGGACTTTTTAGGACTTTTCCACTTTTCATACAAGAAGTCTGAAGGAGAAAAAAAAAAAAAAAGAATAGGTAACAAAGTAAGTGGCAAAGCCAGTTGATAAACTAAATTTCTTGAATCTTATACCACTACTTATTTAGGAAAGTCATGAGGGGTCACTAGGGAGACAGGATACGATGGTAAAAGGGGGATAGGATATAATTGTTACAGAGCCAAAGAAGAGTAATTGATTTGTTCAAGAAGATATAATTAAATAGCAAGAGATGCAAGCTGAAAAGAGAAAACACAACAACAGTAAAGTCCAAAAGCACATCAGATGCTGGAAGCTTTTTTCTTCCATGAAAGGAGCCATGATATAGTTTCCAAAACTCAGCCCCTTCTATAAAAGAAAGAAAGATGAATGTAAATCCTCCATCACTTCAGTCTCACCACCACTGTAGTGATGCATTATCAAATTTCTAAGCTTTTCTACTGATGTGGGGAGAAATGCAGGGAAGTAAGCATTTTTTGTAACAAATTTTATATTTCAATAGTACCATTTTAAGAATTAGTGCTATTTTGGCAGCTCTTTCATTAATGAAAAAAGGATTATCCAGTGAATATTTTCTAAGATTTATAACAGATGGGAGTTGCAAAATATTAAAATAATTTAGTGTTCTAACAAAAATATCTATGAAAATTTACAGCTTTGATGTACTGTGACACTTTTTTTGGAGGACAGGGTATAATATAACACACATGCTTCTTATTATAATACTTACTTTAGATTTGTTTAGCAAAATTCCTAACTATAATTTTTCCTAGCTGAGGACCTCAAGTATATGTACAGATGGCTTTTCTGATAGGTTTCCTTTTTATTCTAAATTTTACAAGTTTTTTGGTTATTATCTTCTGGTTTACCAGTCAGTCCAAGCTTCCTGATGGTGGCCTGTGTCCCTTTATTGGCTGGCAAGCAATGGTTCTTGTTGAGTGAATGATAGTGTGAATGATTATAGAGAATAAATAATACGTTGGACTCTTGGATTATTAGAAAATGAGAATTTTAAAGTATTTTATACATCCAATTATGATTTTTTAAGGCATTTAGTGTTAAATACATAGTGTTTCACTGATATTATTTCTATTTTTATTTATAGACTCACTGTTCCAATATTTTTAGTATTTATACAGTTTCAATGTCAACTTGAATACTTCAAACCATTAAAAATAAGACTGAAATCTCCAAAATATGCAAGCAGCTCATGCAGCTCAATATCAAAAAAGCAAACAACCCAATCCAAAAATGGGCAGAAGACCTAAATAGACATTTCTTCAAAGAAGACGTACAGATGGCTAACGAACACATGAAAAGATGCTCAACATCACTAATCATGAGAGAAATGCAAGTCAAAGCCACAATGAGGTATCACCTCACACCGGTCAGAATAGCCATCATCAAAAAATCTAGAAACAATAAATGCTGGAGAGGGTGCAGAGAAAAGGGAACCCTCCTGCACTGTTGGTAGGAATGTAGATTGGTACAGTCACTATGGAAAACAGTATGGAGGTTTCTCAAAAAACTAAAAACAGAGCTACCATATGACCCAGCAATCCCACTCCTGGGCATATACCCTGAGAAAACCATAATCTGAAAAGAAACAGGTACCATAATGTTTATTGCAGCACTGTTTACAATAGCCAGGACATGGAAGCAACCTAAATGCTCATCAATAGATGAATGGATAAAGAAGATGTAGCACATATATACAATGGAATATTACTCAGCTGTAAAAAGGAACGAAATTGGGACATTTGCAGTGAGGTGGATGGACCTAGAGTCTGTCATACAGAGTGAAGTAAGCCAGAAAGAGAAAAACAAATACCATATGCTAACTCATATATATGGAATCTCAAAAAATGGTACTGACGAACCCAGTGGCAGGGCAAGAATAAAGATGAAGATGTAGAGAATGGACTTGAGGACATGGGGTGGGGGGGTTGAAGGGGAAGCTGGGATGAAGTGAGAGAGTAGCATTGACATATATACACTACCAACTGTAAAATAGATAGCTAGTGGGAAGCTGCTACATAGCACAGGGAGATCAACTCAATGATTGGTGATGACATAGAGGGGTGGGATAGGGAGGGTAGGAGGGAGGCTCAAGAGGGAGGGGATATGGGGATGTATGTATAAATACAGCTGATTTACTTTGTTGTACCGCAGAAATTGGCACAACAGTGTAAAGCAATTATATTCCAAAAAAGAGCCAAAAAAAAAAAATGTTACAGTTAGGATAAATAAAAGGAGCTTAAAAAGTGGAAAAAAAAAAAAGTAAGGCTGAAATGTCCAGATGAAAGGGTTTCTCTGATTTAATATTTTAATTACAAATAATGGTGTTTTAGCTATAATTATAATTTTATATTGTGTATACCACATTAAATTAAATGGATGGAGTTTTACAGGAACAGTGTCATGGTGGTTATCGTTTAAATGATAAATTGTTGAGTCTTTCCCTTTAGGATATAGAATCAGTCAAATTAGTTTCAGCAGCCAAAAAATTGGCCTAGAGTGTAAAAATAAATTTCAAACTTCTCCTTTGACTTTACTGATGAATTAATCATTAGTTGACCCTTGGACCTTTGCAGTTGATCTTTGTAGCTCTGTGTGGTCCTAAATCTCCTATTTTTGGCACAATTTAGTAGATAAAATATTGTAGATTTTTTGGGTACAGAACAGTCAGCTCTTTTGAACTATTATATTAAGAACAAAATGTTAATAACATAATACATATTAAATAACATAATATATATTAATTGAGCAGTATGATTATAATTTGGAGTATTATTTACTGTTGACATTACTACCACTGCTATTATAACAAGATTTTGTATTAACTATTCCCAAGCATTATAACCATGCTAGCATTAATACAAACTATTTTAAACAAATATTATATTTATTCTCTGTATTTTTTTATGGCCTTTAATCCAAACCAGATAGTATGGACCAATAGGGCAATATAAAATATTTGAAACTATTGATTTGGCAGAATGAGGTATGTTGGTATAAAAATAAATATAAATGAGAAAAAAAAAAAACCTCCAGAAAGAATTGGTATAAACTTTTTTCCTGTAAAATGAGTTAACTTCTTGATGAGTTTGGGAACAGAGATAAAATAAATCCTTGATTCCATATAAAAAAAGCTTCATAAACTGGTCTGTACATCTCTAAGGTGAGGGGAATTCATTTTTGTTTAGCCTCTGCTCTGTGCCAGAAATTGCACTGAGTTGTCTCCTTTATGGACTCTTTCTATTTGAGTTCTTTTTGGTGAACTTTCATAGATAATTTGTAGCTCTAAGACATTGTCCTGAGGTTATAACCACTGTTTTATACAGATAAAATAATTTCATTTTTAACTTATAAAGCATAAATTGAATTTAAGTGGCAAAGATGTTAGTACTTGAACAGATAATTTTAGGTAAGGATAAAGACTTTTTAAAAAATATAAGGTTGTTACCTGCCCCTCCTCCACTGGAGTGGGTGAAATTAGAAGACCAAAGATAAAATTTTGGGCATTACTCTTCCTGATTCTGTTTAGCTTTAACTGAAGTGGATTGAAAATAAAGGGATGCTAAAATTTACAAGTAGGATTGTCTTCTAGGCATTGAATGGTGAATAGGAAGGGCAAATTGCAGTTTGCTAAGAACTTGGCTTATGATTATTTATATAAATGTGGCAAGAATCAGAGAGAATTTTGCTGATTTATGTGAAGAAAACCAATTGAAACTTGATAATATGTCTAGTATGGTAAATCTCTTTGGTTTATTTATTTTTAATTCTCAAGAAAACGTGTATTTACTTTTAGGTGCTGACACCAATAAAATTCTCTTGAGAGTAAGTGTTTGACACCTTTCAACAGGGGTTTAATGTGACAGAGTAAGTAAGTGTACAGTATGCTTGGATTCAACCAACCAACATGAACTGTGCACCCTAGTAGTTACTATTGAAAAAAATCTGTGCGAAAGTGGACCTACACAGTTCAAAACATCATTGTCCAAGGGTCAACTGTACTTGTCACAGAACCTGGCCCATAACAGACACCCTGTATTTGTTAACTATTTTTTAAAATCCCAGATTCTATTTGGTACATATTGCATCCTTTTACAAAAGGTGTGCAGCTGCTTCTGTGTTTATCTCTCATGGTGTGTCACCCTAGCCATGAGTTTTCATCTCCAACATTGTAAACTTGTCTCTTTACTTTCTTTTCTCCTAGTTTATAAAATGTGCTTATGTCCCCTTTAACACAGAGACTGCAATCTTCCTCTAATACTTCCTCTGTTTGAATTTATATTTCTTTCTTTTCTGTAATTTTCAACTTTTTGATCCTCTTCATCAACCATTTCTTTTTCAAGCCCACAAATTGGGTTTGGCCACCACTGCTTGGTTGAAATGTGCTCTGAAGACCTACAGTGCTCTCCTAAGCCTGTGAGACTCAAGAAAATTTACTCCTTCTGGATGTTCTAGCTGCCTCAGTCTTTGTGACATGATGCTACAGGCTTTGGCTCTCCAATTGCTCCTTCCTATTCTTTTTTGCTGTCTCTTATTTTGCCACATGTAGGGTAACCCATCATCCCATTTTGCTAGGAACTACCCCAAGTTTAGTGCTCAAAGTCCCCTGTCCAATGAAACCCCAATGTCCTGGGCAAACCAAGAAAGTTGGTCACCCGAAATTTGTCCCTTAAATGTTGTCATTCCCCAGACTTCTGTCCTTAGTTCTCATCTCTTTATTTAGTTAAGAATTTTTGTCTTTTGCAGTTCTTCAACTATTTACTACATATCAGTGGTGACCAATTCTATGTCTCCAGCCATAAGTGCTCTACCAAACCCCAAATGCTGTTTCTGAGAAAAGGACATGGGCTCTGGACTGGGCTCCTAAAATCCAAACCACAATAGCTACCGATTGTGGACCTTATATAATTTACTTAACCTCCCTGCATCGTAGTTTACTAACTTGTGAATGGGGATAATGCTTAATTTAATGGGTTGTTGTAAGGATTAAAACTAAAAAAATTAAAGGTCTTAGTGCAGTGCTGGTACAAAGCAAGTATTAAATAACTTGCAGCTATTTTAATTTATTATTGGTGTTATATTTTAATCCAGTGTTTTTCAGCATTTTTTCCAACTCAATTCATCTGAAGGATATAAAAATACTCTAGTCAGTACAGTGGCTGACTATGGCAAGAATTTTCAATGGGTAAAAGGGAAAGAGATATGTCTCACTTAGAAAAAAGGCCCCAGGTGATCCTGGCATTCAAACTCTTGGGAGGTCCGTGTCTCTCCAATTCCCCTCTCCCTATGCCTTTGTTCTCACAAGTTCAAAATACCTTGTTACTTATGGATATACATTTAAATAACATAATTCAAAATAAATAATCATTGTATTTTATCCTCCTTACATTCTTGAATATTTCTATATTCCATTCAGAGAATTAGTTTATTGTCACCTAACATCCATTGATTAAATTCATCCAGTTTTTGCTAGAGTAGTAGTCAGTATTAGATAGAGGAACTTAAAACTTAACTGTAGTCCTTAAAATTCATTGCGTATCAGAATCACCTGGAGGTTGTATTGAAACAGAGTCCCCCAGCTAGGGTTTTTGGGATTGGAGCCTTAAGATGTGCATTTCTGTAAGTTCCTAGGTGTTGCTGGTCCACAGACTATATACTTTGAAAACTACTATTCTAGAGTATTCAAATGGTGTAGAAGTTTACCTTAATTTTAAGCTCAAGTATACATTTTCTTTTTCCTCCTTTCCTTCTACTCCTTCTTATTCTCCTTCCTCTCCATCTTTTGGCTTTTCTTACTCGGAAATCTGACTTCTTTCCCTCACCCTTCAACATTTTAAATGGATATTGGGATTCCACTAATTTTCATTTTTTAAATATGATCTTTATTTGCAAATGCAATTTATTAATGGGAATCTAGTATAGTATGTGAATTCCATAACATCTCTAGGTCTTAACCACATTTAAATACATGACACCTTATACTCAGTCAAGAGTTTTGATGAAAGTGAAGGTTAGTTATGTTTAAATGGCTTGAATTTCAGCTTTTGCTCTGCCTACTTTTCTTGATTATTTATAAAACATTTCTTTGAGTGAAAATAAAGGTCACTCCTTTATTTCATAGACTTTGAGTGAAATAAAGGTCATTTCTTTATTTCACAGACTTGAGCACAATCTTAAAGTCACACAAACAGTTAATGGCAGCTCAAGGAGGAACATTTTGGATTTCTTCATTTAGTGTATTTCCCACTTGATCACACCTCCTCTTAATATAACAGTTCACGTTTTGGATGGTGCATTGTTTAGGTCCCTGTTAGACAGGGTAATAACAGCCCCAGAGCTATCTTTGGATTCCCGTATTACTTAGAATTATTGACTAGGCTTTCCTCATACAGAGATATCCAGCTAGGTAAAATAAAATGAAACACTGCTATTTTCCCTATAATCAAAATGGTGGATTTTTGGAACCTCAGTGTTACTAATGGGAATTTTTGCCTTTCTCTTTGCTTTTCTGCCTGTGAACATAACCAATCTTTTTAAAAAATACTGCAGAGCAGAGCAGTGTGTGGAATGTGTGTGATCGTCAAATGGGAACACAGAACATTTTAACCTAATGAGAGCTTTCACTTCCCAAGGTGACCTGTTTGTACTCTGTGCCAAAAGACCTCTAAGAGGCTTACAGCTGCTTTCATTTTGTCATTTCAGACATGAAGTGCAGCCCCCTGCAGCAGCTGCAAAGGCCCCCACCACCTGCTCTGCATATACTCAGGAAAGGGCCTCTTTAATCTCTGGGCTTGGGAAAAAAGTTTATTAAGGAAAGAAATGGGGCCACAGAATTCCTGGGGTGAGCCTCAGGAACACAGCAGGTGTTGGCCAAGAAGCCATGACAAAACTAAGGAAAAGGATTCAGATTCTTTTTAAGGCTATGCGTGATTAGCAAAGTACATGTGGGTTACAGCTGTCCCTTAGAGAAGACCACGTTTTTCATCTCCAAGAATGAAGGATGGCTTTCCATCTAATGAACTTGGAAGACTCCCTTGGAAGATTTTTTTGTTATAAGCTAGATGTCCCCAGTTATACTTCATTTTTATTCTTTTCTGAAACCAACTCCATCCAGACTGGCACTTCTGAAAGCTCTTCTAAAGTTTGCAATAGGAAATGAGATTTCTTTTCTTTCTTACTCTCATTTCATTTCTGTTTTTTCTTTGTTAAACGTGGTCTTTATTAACTCTTGGACAAGGCCACTCTCTATGTTGTGTCGTCTCAAGATCTGCTGGTGCTGACAGCTGTCTGTCATTCTGCTTCCAAGGTAAACTTACTGGGTATTGATGCAGAGGCTAAACAGACAGGACAAAGGCCAATACCAAAGTCAAATGGCAGCAGCAGTAGCAGGTTTTTAAAAGACTTTAAAAAAGTACCAATGCTGGGAATTTTTAGGACAATTGACTTGAGAAAAGTCAACCAACAGGCTCATTTCCTACAGACTCACTCTCAATGCCCCACAACCATGGCATCACCAATGATGTATGTGACTCCCAATCTGTCATATATAAGGAGAGATTAAGGGAGCTTGATCTTATTCTTCTAAATCATGATCTCTTCTTGCTCTGTCTTATAGTTTTTTCTTGTGTTTACATCCTGTGTATGTTATCTCCTGGAGCACCAGGTAATTAAAGGGGAATAAACATACCGATTTCTCTGATTGAAAATGCTACTGTGTACATCATTCCCTGCTCATGTTATCCACATGTTCTTAACACTGATTTGTTTGCATCCACATATCTGCCAGTGGAAACAGTTTGGTAGCAAAGTTATCTATTTTATTTCTTTTAGCAAATGAAGGTATAGATCCAAACAATTTGCTCTGATATGTTATCTAAAAGTTAAGGAGAAAACAAACAAACAGAAAAAAAAAAAAAGAAAGCTAAACAAAAACTTATCTAGCTTTTGTAGAGAACCTTTATATTGTTTGCTGTGTTTTTTCCCTGACAGGAGACTGTATGGAAATCACATGCGCTTGATGCCTCCAAACATTTGGTCAGATATTGGACTCTTCCTTTCTCAGGATAATCTATTTGTAGTTGGTGCCAAAAGCCTCCCAGGAGGATGGCAGCTACTTGCATTTTGCCATTTTAGACACAAACTATAGATACTGCCACAGCTGTGGGTCCCCATTTCCACTCTGTAAGCTGCCTTTTCTCCCCCTTCAGGGTCTCCCCTCCACACCAACTGTGCTGCCAAACTGACGGGAACCTTGGCCTCAAATACTCTTCCCCTCTTTCTTCACTTGGCTAACTCTAACTCCTCCTTCAGAATGTAGCTTAGATACTACCTGCTCCAGGAGCTTTCCTTGATCTGTCACCTCCCTGACCTGCAGTCTTGTATGGTCCCCCCTTTGTGCTTGCATAGCATACAAGATTGTATCCCGCAGTTACCTGTGTTTTTTGTTTGCTTATTTCCTTTTCCAATCAGTTTCAGAATTTTTTGGTGACAGAAAGTATGTTTTACTGATTTCCCTACTCTTTGTAACTATAGGGATGAGGAGCTGAAAAAAAAGTGCTGTTCAATAAAAATTAATTGATTGACTCCAGGCAGATAGTCAAGTTATATTTAAAGAGTGGTGCTTCATGCTAATAATAGGTGCTCTTTCAAATAGACTCAAATGTGTGTGGCCCAAACACAATAGAAGTCTATTTCTTGCTCATGTAGCACTGTGAGGTGGTATTTTTGGCCAGTGGGACCAGAAATTCTCTATGGGATGAATCAGTAACCCAGGCTGACAGAGGCTCTGCCATCTTTGATGCATGTCTTCCAACCTCTGTGATGGTCTCAGTCTTGGGCAGCCAAGAGCAGGAAAGAGCTCTGCAAAGTGCTCCAAAGAGCAGAATGCATGCTTGTGAGAGGCTCTTCTGGGCTAGGCCAGGAGTGGCACATGGCCTTCCACTGCCTGGAGCTCAGTCTCTTGGGAGCACAGAATTCTTCCAGGGCTAACATACTAGTACACGAAGTTAGCAAAACATCAGTGTGATTCCTTTTCATACTGAGCCAACCATTAATTACATTTCTATAAAACCATAAAATTGCTAGTTTCTGAATGTTTTACTTTATGTCTTCAAAAAGAAAGCTGCTTTTGGTCAATTATGAAACACTTTCAAACACTAAGATTGTAACAAAAAATAAGTCAAAATATATTTTATTTTCCTCAGCCTTGCCACGTTTCCCTGTTCTAATCCGGATTCTGTTGTCCAACCTGAGTCTGAGAGAGAGAGAGAAAAAGAAAGTAGCTCATTAACCCAGCTATTTATTCCTATTAGGTATCAGATCCATGCTCAATGCTAAGAACACAAAATTAGTGAGACAGTATCTGCTTTCAAGATTCTTATAGTCTAGTGGCACTAACCTAAATGGAAAATTATCAGTGTGCTAGGCAAGCTTCTCTCTTCCTGTTGCTCATTTTCAATCTATTTATTGACTTATTTCTTCTGATCCATTGTTTCCCAAATTGAACTTCAAGCTTGCAATTTTGTGCAATTATAGACCTTCATAAATTCTGTTTATATCCTATCCCCAAAGAGTAATCATTTATATAGTCTCTTCAAACCAATACTAGTGATTTATGAGAGCTAATATTAGACCACAGGTATTTTTATTTTATATGTTTTTATATAGAAGAAACCAGTATTATTTAATGTCTTTTAGAAGCCTTGAATGTTAGGTAGTTAGAAAATATAAACATCACCAATCATCAGGAAAATGCAAATTGAAACCAAAATGAGCTATCATCTCATACCTGTGAGAATGTCTATCATCAAGAAGACAAGAGTCAACAAGTGTTGGTGAGGATGTGAAGAAAGGGAACATGTATACACTGTTGGTGGAAATACAAATTGGTTAAATGACTATGAAAATTAAAAATGGATCTACCATATGATCCAGCAATTCCACTTCTGGGTACATGCCCAAGGAAAATGAAAACAGGATTTTGAAAAAATATATACATTCCTATGTTGATTGCAGCATATTTTACGATAGCCAAGATATGGAAACAACCTAAGTACTCATGAATGGATGAATGGATAAAGAAGATGTGGTGTATATATCCAATGGAGTGTTATTTAGCCATAATCAAGGAGGACATCCTGCCATTTGCAATGACATGAATAGACCTTGAGCACATTATGCTAAGTGAGATAAATCTGACAGAGAAAGACAAGTACTGTATGGTATCACTTATGTGTGGAATCTAAAAAAGGCAAATGTAAAAAAAACAGAGAGTAAAATGGTAATTATTAGGGGATTGAGTGGTGAGGAGATAGGACAAATGTTGTTTAAGGGTACAAATTCATAACAAGTAGTAAATAGGACTTAGAGGGCTGATGCACAGCATGGTGAATATAGACAACAATATTATATTGGGTAGTATAGTCATTTTCACAATATCAATTATTCCAATCCAAGAACATGGGATATATCTTCATCTGTTTGGCATGTTTGATTCCTTTCATCAGTTTTTTATAGTTTTCTGAGTACAGGTATTTTGCCTCCTTAGGTAGGTTTATTCCTAGGTATTTTATTCTTTTTGTTGCAATGGTAAATGGGATTGTTTCCTTAATTTCTCCTTCTGATCTTTCACTGTTAGTGTATAGAAATGCAAGAGATTTCTGTGTGTTAATTTTGTATCCTGCAACTTTACCAAATTCATTGTTTAGCTCAAGTAGTTTTCTGGTGGCATCTTTAGGATTTTCTATGTATAGTATCATGTCATCTGCAAACAGTGACGTTTTACTTCTTTTCCAATTTATATTCCTTTTACTTATTTTTTTTCTTCTCTGTTTGCCATGGCTAGGAATTTCAAAACTATGTTGAATGAGAGTGGTGAGAGTGGACATCCTTGTGTTCTTCCTGATCTTAGAGGAAATGCTTTCAGTTTTTCATCACTGAGAACGATGTTTGCTATGAGTTTGTCATATATGGCCTTTATTATGTTGAGGTAGTTCCCTCTATGCCCACTTTCTGGAGAGATTTTATCATAAATGTGTGCTGAATTTTGTCAAAAGCTTTTTCTGTATCTATTGAGATGACCATATGGTTTTTATTTTTAATTTGTTAATATGGTGTATCACATTGATTGATTTGTATATATTGAAGAATGTTTGCATTTCTAGGATAAATCCCACTTGATCATGGTGTATGATCCTTTTAATGTATTGTTGGATTCTACTTGCTAGTATTTTGTTGGGGATTTTTGCATCTATATTCATCAGTGATATTGGTCTGTAATTTTCTTTTTTTGTGATATCTTTGTCTGGTTTTGCTATCAGGGTGATTGGTGGCCTCATAAAATGAGTTTGAGAGTGTTTCTCACTCTGCAATTTTTTGGAAGAGTTTGAGAAGGGTAGATGTTATCTCTTCTCTAAACGTTTGATAGAATTCACCTGTGCAACCACCTAGTCCTGGACTTTTGTTTGTTAGAAGATCTTTAATCATAGTTTCAATTTCAGTACTTATGATTAATCTGTTTATATTTTCTCATTCTTCCTGGTTAAGTCTTGGAAAGTTGTACCTTTCCAAGAATTTGTCCATTTCTTCTAGATTGTCCATTTTATTGGCATATAGTTGCTTGTAGTAGTCTCTTATGATCCTTTGTATTTCTGTAGTGTCCATTGTAAGTTTTGCTTTAATATTTTTAATTTTATTGATTAAGTCCTCTCCTTGTTTTTCTTGATTAGTCTGGCTAGTGGTTTATCAATTTTGTTTATCTTCTCAAAGAACCAGCTTTTAGTTTTATTTATCTTTGCTATTGTTTCCTTCATTTCTTTTTCATTTATTTCTTCTCTGATCTTTATGATTTCTTTCCTTCAACTAACTTTGGGTGTTGTTGTTGTTGTTGTTCTTCCTTTTCTTCCTTTTCCCCTTCTCCTTCCCCTTTCCCTTCTCCTTCCCCTTCCCCTCTTCTTCCTCCCCCTCCTCCTCCTCTTCTTCTTCTTCTCCTTCTCCTTCTTCTCCTTCTTCTCCTTCTTCTCCTTCTTCTCCTTCTTCTCCTTCTTCTCCTTCTTCTTCTTCTCCTTCTCCTTCTTCTTCTTCTTCTCCTTCTCCTTCTCCTTCTCCTTCTCCTTCTCCTTCTCCTTCTTGTCTAGTTGCTTTAGGTATAAGGTTAGATTGTTTATTTGAGATTTTTCTTGTTTCTTGAGATGACATTGAATTGCTATAAATTTCCCTCTTAGAATAGCTTTTGCTGCATCTCATAGATTTTGGGTCATCATGTTTTCATTGTCATTTGTTTCTAGGTATTTTTAAAAATTTTCTCTTTGATTTCATTAATGATTCATTGGTTGTTTAGTAACATATTGTTTAGCCTCCATGTGTTTGTGTTTTTTAGAGTTTTTATCCTGTAATTGATTTCTAATGACATAGTGTTGTGGTCAGAAAAGATGCTTGATATGATTTCAATTTTCTTAAATGTTCTGAGGCTTGATTTGTGACCCAAGATGTGATTTATCTTGGAGAATGTTTTGTGTGCACTTGAGAAGAAAATGCATTTTTCTGTTTTTGGGTGGAATGTCCTGTAAATATCAATTAAATCTGTCTGGTCTATTGGGTCATTTAAAGCTTTTGTTTCCTCATATCTGTCCATTTATGTAAGTGGGATATTAAAGGCCCCCTCTATTATTGTGTTACTACCAATTCCCCCTTTCGTGGCTGTT
Organism: Hippopotamus amphibius kiboko; assembly: GCF_030028045.1. Lineage (NCBI taxonomy): Eukaryota > Metazoa > Chordata > Mammalia > Artiodactyla > Hippopotamidae > Hippopotamus > Hippopotamus amphibius. Next base: position 63,281,084 of record NC_080191.1, read on the forward strand.
AGTATTTGCCTTATATATTGAGGTGCTCCTATATTGGGTGCATAAATATTTATAATTCTTCTTGGATTTATCCCTTAATCATTATGTAGTGACCTTCCTTATCTCTTGTAACAGTCTTTATTTTAAATTCTATTTTATTTGACATAAGTATTGCTACTCCAGCTTTCTTTTGATTTAAATTGCACGAAATATCTTTTTCCATCCTCTCACTTTTAGTCTGTATGTGTCCCTAGGTCCATTTGAATCTCTTGTAGACAGCATATATATATGGGTCTTTCTTTTAACTACTGCTATCATTATATATCTCATAATATATATCAATATGTATCTTTCAATACTTTTTACTTTTAACCTATTTGTGTCTTTTTATTTAATGTGGTTTTTTTTAAGACAGCATATAGTTGACCTTCCTTTTTGAATCCAATATGACAATTTCTTCCTTTTAATTGAGTGTTTGGACCATTTAATGTGTTTATCGATTTATTTGGATTTAGATCTACTACCATGCTATTTATTTTCTAATTGTCTCATCTGTTCTGTGTTTCTCTTTCCTCTTTGTCAGTTTTCCTTTGGATATTTTTTAATGATTTTTTTAAATCTCTTTTGCTGGCTTAGCCTTAACTCTTTGTTGTGTATTTTAATCTTAGGTGTTGCTTTATATTTTATGGAATACATCTTTAACTCAGCATGGTCTACCTTCACAGGATATTACCCCATTTCACATATAGTAAAAAACTTTTCTATAGTGTACTCCTATTCCTTTCCCATTGGATATTATGCTGTTGTTTTCATACATTTAACTTCTATATGTGTTATAAATTACACATTTCATTATCATTCTTTTTGCTTTAACATTTACTAACTTTAAATGGATTTAAATAATAAGAAAAACATACTTTGTGTTTAATCTCTAGTTACCATTTCTGGTGCTTTTTATTCCATTTCAAGATAGGGATTTGCATCTAGTTGTTTTTTTTTTTTTTTATAAATATATATATTTATTTATTTATTTTATTGGCTATGTTGGATCTTTTTTGCTGTGCGTGGGCTTTCTTTTTAGTTGCAGTGAGTGGGGGCTAGTCTTCACTGTGGTGCGTGGGCTCCTCATTGTCGTGGCTTCTCTTGTTGCCAAGCACGGGCTCTAGGTACATGGGCTTCAGTAGTTGCAGCACATGGGCTCAATAGTTGTGACTCACAGGCTCTAAAGCATGGGCTCAATAGTTGTGGCACATGGGCTTAGTTGCTCTGCAGCATGTGGGATCTTCCTGGAGCAGGGATCGAACACATGTCCCCTGCACTGGCAGGCGGATTCTCAACCGTTGTGCCACCTAGGAAGCCCTGCATCTAGTTTTAATTTTCTGTTTAATTGACTTCCTTTATTATTTCTTGTATAGCAAACCTTCTTTTGTTATATTCTTCTACTTCTGTCTGTTTGAAAAAAAATCTTTATTTTATTTTCCTTTTTGTTTAGATTTTTTTCTAAATTTTTTATTGTAAAATATATGTAACATAAAACTTATCACTTTAATCATTTCTAAGTGTACATTAAGTACATTTACAATGTTGTGCAAACACAATCAGCATCTATTCTCAGAACTATTAAAAATCAGCTCAAGCAATAATTCTGTACCCATTAAACAGTATCTGTTCATTCTACCCTACTGATTCTATCTATCTTTCTTTCTTTCTTTCTTTTCTTTTCTTTTTATTTTTTGGAGAGGTTTTCTTCTGAGTGAAACTTTCTAAGTAGATCTTTTAATTTTTTATAGTGCTTTACCACTATTGCTCCACTGTTTCCTAGCTTCCATTGTTTCTAACAAGATATATTGCATACTCCTTATTTTTGTTTTTCTGTATGTATCTTTTTTTATGGCTGCTTTTTAGATTTTGTCTTCACTATTTTAAGAAATTTGATTATCACCTTGTTGGCTTAGCTGTAACTCTTTGTTATGTATTTTAGTTTTAGGTGTTGCTTTCTGTTTTATAGAATACCTTTAACTCAGCATAGTCTACCTTCAGGGGATATGTGTTTTATTCTAGTTTTCTTCATATTTCTTGTGCCTGTGCCTCATTGAATGCCTTTGATAAAAGGGTTTATTATTTATTATTTTCTCAAAAATTATTTTTCTATTCTCTATTTTCTTTCATGACTTCAGACACAATTATAGCAGGCTACTTGAAGTTGTCTTATAGATCACTGGTTCAATATTTTTCAGTCTTTGTTTTTCATTTTGGGTTTTATTTTATTTAGTATATATTGCCATGTTCTCAAGTTTACTAATATATTTTTTTGCCATTTCTATTCTATATTTAATCTTATCCAGTGTATTTTCCTTTAGAAAGTGATGTGATCAACAGAACCCTTTACCCTACTGCTAAGACCAGTTTACACTGGGACCCAGTTTAACATGCTGCTTATACTTCTACCAAACTCAATAGAAAACTTCATAGTCTAAGTTGAATTTTTTTTTCTTTTCTTCTCCAGCCTTTAGTCTTCTATTTTTTTTTTTTTTTTTTTGGCTCTTTATTGGAATATAATTGCTTTACACTCTTGTACCAGTTTTTGAGGTACACCAAAGTCAATCAGCTGTATTTATATACATATCCCCATATTCCATCCCTCCCAACACTCCCCCCCCAACCCCGTCCCGGCCCTCTAAGGCATCACCCATCATCGACTTGATCTCCTTTTGTTATACAGCAACTTCCCACTGGCAATCTATTTTACATTTGGTAGTATATATATGTCTATGTTACTCTCTCACTTCGTCCCAGCTTCCCCTTCCCCTCCCCACCCCCCCCAACATCATGTCTTCCAGTCCATTCTCTGCATCTGCATCCTTATTCTTGTCTTGTCAGTGGGTTCATCAGCACCATTTTTTTTTTTTTTTTTAGGTTCCGTATATATGAGTTAGCATACAATATTTGTTTTTCTCTTTCTGGCTTACTTCACTCTGTATGACAGACTTTAGGTCTATCCACATCATTAAATATAGCTCCATCTCATTCCTTTTTATAGCTGAGCAATATTCCATTGTATACATGTGTCACATCCTCTTTATCCATTCATTTGTTGATGGGCATTTAGCTTGCTTCCATGTCCTGGCTATTGTAAATAGTGCTACAATAAACATTACAGTACATGTTTCTTTTGGGATTATGGTTTTCTCTGGGTATATGCCCAGGAGTGGGATTACTGGGTCATAGGGTATTTCCATTTTCAGTTTTTTAAGGAATCTCCATACTGCTTTCCATAGTGGCTGTACCAATTTACATTCCCACCAACAGTGCAGGAGGGTCCCCTTTTCTCCACACCCTCTCCAATATTTGTTGTTTCTAGATTTTGTGATGATGGCCATTCCGGCTGGTGTAATGTGATACCTCATTGTGGCTTTGACTTGCATTTCTCTAATGATTAGTGATGTTGAGCATCTTTTCATGTGTTTGTTGGCCATCTGTATATCTTCTTTGGAGAAATGTCTATTTAGGTCTTCTGCCCATTTGTGGATTGGGTTCTTTGCTTTTTTGGTATTAAGCTGCATGAGCTGCTTGTATATTTTGGAGGTTAATCCTTTGTCCGTTGTTTCATTGGCAACTATTTTTTCCCATTCTGAGGGTTGCTTTCTTGTCTTGTTTATGGTTTCTTTCACTGTGCAAAAGCTTTGAAGTTTCATGAGGTCCCATTTGTTTATTCTTGATTTTATTTCCATGATTCTAGGAGGTGGGTCAAAAAGGATCTTGCTTTGATGGATGTCATAGCATGTTCTGCCTATGTTTTCCTCTAGGAGTTTTACAATGCCTAGACTTACATTTAGGTCTTTAATCCATTTGGAGTTTATTTTTGTGTATGGTGTTAGGAAGTGTTCTAATTTCATTCTTTTACATGTTGCTGTCCAATTTTCCCAGCACCACTTATTGAAGAGGCTGTCTTTCTTCCATTGTATATTCTTGCCTCCTTTGTTAAAGATAAGGTGCTCATATGTGCTTGGGATTACCTCTGAGTTCTCTATTCTGCTCCATTGATCTTTCTTTCTGTTTTTTTGCCAGTACCATACTGTCTTGATCACTGTGGCCTCGCAGTATAGTTTTAAGTTAGGAAGCCTAATTCGACCAACTCCATCTTTTTTTCTCAAGATTGCTTTGGCTATTTGGGGTCTTTTGCGTTTCCATACAAATCATAACATTTCTTGTTGTTCTAGTTCTCTGAAAAATGCCATTGGTAATTTGATCGGGATTGCATTGAATCTGTAAATTGCTTTGGGTAGTAGTCATTTTCACAATGTTGATTCTTCCAATCCAAGAACATGGTATGTCCCTCCACCTGTTTGTATCATCTTTGATTTCTTTCATCAGTGTATTATAGTTTTCTGCATACAGGTCTTTTTCCTCCTTAGGCAGGTTTATTCCTAGGTATTTTATTCTTTTTGTTGCAGTGGTGAATGGGAGAGTTTCCTTAATTTCTCTTTCTGCTCTTCCGTTGTTAGTGTATAAGAATGCAAGAGATTTCTGTGTGTTAATTTTGTATCCTGCTACTTTACTAAAATCATCAATTAGTGCTAGCAGTTTTCTGATAGAGTCTTTAGGGTGTTCTATGTATAATATCATGTCATCTGCAAAGAGTGATGATTTTACTTCTTCTTTTCCAATTTGGATTCCTTTTATTTCTTTTTCTTCTCTGATTGCTGTGGCTAAAACTTCCAAAACTGTGTTGAATAATAATGGTGAGAGTGGACACCCTTGTCTTGTTCCTGTTCTCAGAGGGAATTCTTTCAGTTTTTCACCATTTAGAATGATATTGGCTTTTGGTTTCTCATATATGTCTTTTATTATGTTGAGGTAATTTCCTTCTATGCCCATTTTCTGGAGAGTTTTTATCATAAATGATGTTGAATTTTGTCAAAAGCTTTTTCTGCATCTATTGAGATTATCATATGGTTTTTATCCTTCAACTTGTTGATATGATGTATCACGTTGATGGATTTGCGTATATTGAAGAATCCTTGCATCCCAGGGATCAACCCCACTTGATCATGGTGTATGATCTTTTTAATGTGCTGTTGGATTCTTTTAGCTAGTATTTTGTTGAGGATTTTTGCATCTATATTTATCAGTGATATTGGCCTGTAATTTTCTTTTTTTGTGACCTCTTTGCCTGGTTTTGGTATCTGGGTGATGGTGGCCTCATAGAATGAGGTAGGGGGTGTTTCTCCTTCTGCTATATTTTGGAAGAGTTTGAGAGGGATAGGTGTTAGCTCTTCTCTAAATGTTTGATAGAGTTTGTCTGTGAATCCATCTGGCCCTTGGCTTTTGTTTGTTGGGAGATTTTTCATCACAGTCTCAATTTCCATGCTTGTGATTGGTCTGTTCATATTTTCTATTTCTTCCTGGTTCAGTCTTGGAAAATTTTATATTTCTAAGAATTTATCCATTTCTTCCAGGTTATCCAGTTTATGGGCATACAGTTGCTTGTAGTAGTCTCTCATGATCTTTTGTATTTCTGTGGTGTCCGTTGTTACTTCTCCTTTTTCATTTCTAATTCTGTTGTTTTGTGTCTTCTCCCTTTTTTTCCTGATCAGTTTGGCTAATGGCTTATCAATTTTGTTTATCTTCTCAAAGAACTAGCTTTTAGTTTCATTAATTTTTGCTATTGTTTCCTTCCTTTCTTTTTCATTTATTTCTGGTCTGATCTTCATGATTTCTTTCCTTATGCTCACTTTGGGGTTTCTTTGTTCTTCTTTCTCTAATTGTTTTAGGTGTAAGTTTAGGTTGTTTATTCGATATTTTTGTTGTTTCTTAAGGTAGGACTGTGTTGCTATAAACTTCCCTCTTAGAACTGCTTTTGCTGTGTCCCGTAGGTTTTGGGTTGTTATGTTTTCATTGTCATTTGTTTCTATATATTTTTTGATTTCCTCTTTGATTTCTTTATGTTTTCTTGCTTGTTTAATAGTGTATTTTTTAGCTTCCATGTGTTTGTATTTTTTGCAGTTTTTTTCCTGTAATTGATATCTAGTCTAATGGCATTGTGGTCAGAAAAGATGCTTGATATTATTTCAGTTTTCTTGAATTTACCAAGTCTTGTTTTGTGACCCAAGATGTGATCTATACTGGAAAATGTTCTGTGTGCACTTGAGAAGAAAGTGTATTCTGTCATTTTTGGATGGAATGTTCTATAAATATGAACTAAGTAGAGGTGGTCTAATGTGTCATTTAAAGCTTATGTGTCCTTATTTATTATCTGTTTTGATGATCTGTCCATTGATGTAAGTGGGGTGTTCAAGTCTCCCACTATTATTGTGTTACTCTCGATTTCCCCTTTTATGTCTGTTAGCATTTGCCTTATGTATTGAGGTGCTTCTATGTTGGGTAGATAGATATTTACCATTGTGATATGTTCTTCTTGAACAGATCCCTTGATCATTATGTTGTGACCTTCCTTGTCTCTTGTTATAGTCTTTACTTTCAAGTCTAATTTGTCTGATATGAGTATTGCTACTCCAGCTTTCTTTTGACTTCCATTTGCATGGAATATCTTTTTCCATCCCTTTACTTTCAGTCTATATGTATCCCTTTGTCTGACGTGGGTTTCTGTAGGCAGCATATAGAAGGGTCTTGTTTTTGTGTCCATTCAGTCAGTCTGGGTCCTTTGGTTAGAACATTTAATCCGAAGTTGAATATTTAAAAAATATTTTTAGAGCATATCTCCTCAATTTTATGGCATCATTTCTATTATAGCATCAGGTTATTTGTTTTACAATTTAAAAGTAAATTGTCATATCATGTCTTGGCATTGAAAATTAAGAACATCCAGGAACATTCTATTGTATAAGCATACAATTTACTTGTAGTAACAGAGAGAAAATAATTAACATGTTTTTCTCATGTTAAATAAGGAAAATGATTGACTTATCCCCCAGTACTTAGAATAGTGGTACACTTTATATGCTAAATAAAAATATGTTGGTTGAGTGACTAGAAAGAAGCATTATGCAATTCCTTAATAGAGTATAATAATTATTCTTTTGCTTTTTCTAACTCAGCTTATATTCTGGGTCATTGAGTTTAAATTAATTATGGATAGATACTTCCATGCTCCATAGGGAGAAATGAAGTGATTAACACTGTCATTTATATGTGAAGGGAATTGGTAGCATTCTATCCATGTTGCAATCAATGAGAAATTAATGTTATTTGATTTAGTAGATATTTTAGTCACCTATCCAACAGGCATTCTTCTCTTTCTTTTGTCCTGTTGTCAGAAACCACCTCCCATAATGAAGAATAATAATACCAAATACTTGAATTTCCAACCAGCTTAGCATATCAGGTATGAGTATGTGATTCAATCCTGGCCAAAACAACCTGAGAGTCAATATCCTGAAGGTGGGGAAAAAATTATAGAGATACATGAAGATATCCTGTCTGTGTTGGATGTGATAATGAGATGCTTGGAGTTTTTGTGGTTCCCATTTTATCTTGAAGGGAAGACCAAAGAGTTGTAGATGAGGTAATTCAGAGTTCTAACGTTCTTGAGATGTTAAATCGATAGTGTTATCATCTTTAAGAACTGCTTGGAGTGATATTATAAACAGCAGAACATGTATTTTCTGCTGTCTTCCTCCAAAAGAACAACAATTTAGGCAATCACCCACAGATGAGAACATCTTTGTGAAATATGAAGAGTCTAGTGGAGAAGAGCCAGTAATGTTAGAGAAGAAAAAAAAATCCAAGATTGGACATATTGAATAAGGTGAGAGGAACAGTTTCACTTCACCTGCATCATTCCTCCTTCAAGGTGGCACAGCTCAGTCACAAGGCAAATCTTCAGACCATGACTTCTCTAATGGGGAAAGTGAGAGTGTGGGAGTGAGCACCTGGCTTTCCCATCTGTCCAGGATTCTGGAAAAAAGACTCATTTTTTCTTGCTCCATCTAGAACACTGAGAGGAGCTGTGAGACCAGGGGGAGGGCAGCAGCTGGGAAAGTAGCAGCCAGGGCTTTCAGAGGACATCAAATAATATGGATCCTACTAACTGCTCTGCAGATTCCACCAAGAAGGCCACTCCAGAGCAGCTGGGGAATGTCTCACCTGCAGATCCCTCCAACTGGTCCATGGTTACCCCCAATGCTATGCACACTTCACACACACCCCACCTACCCCATGGATGGCTCCCTGAATGCATCCCCAGGACAGCAAGAGAAAGCATTTGTAGAAAAGCAATTCTAAAATTTATACGGAAGCAATAAAGGCCCTAAATAGCTAAAGCAATCCTGAGAAGAAAGAGGGAGGCATCACACTTCTGATTTCAAGCTATATTATAAAACTTCTGTAATCTATATAGTATGTTACTGGCATAAAAACAGATACATAAACCAACAAAACAGAATCAAGAACCCAGATACAAACCTGTGCATATGCCATCAACTAATATTTTACAAGGAGTGTAAGGATACTCAATGGGAAGTGATAGTCTCTTGGATAAATGTTGATGGGTAAGCTGGATATCTATATACAAAAAAGAATAAAATTGGACATGTATGTTATACCACCCACAAAAATTAACTTGAAATGGATTAAAAACTTAAATATGAGACCTGAAACCATAACACCTCTAGAAGAAAACATAGGGGAAATTTGACATTAGTCTTGGCAACAAGTTTTTGGCTATGACACCAAAAGCACAAAGCGACAAAAGCAAAAGTAAACAAACGGCAGTACATAAAACTAAAAAGCTTATGCACAGCAAAAGAAACAATCAACAAAATGAAAATCCAACCTATGGAAAGGGAGAAAATATTGGCAAACCATATAGCTGATAATTGGTTAATATCTGAAATATACAAAGAACTCATACAAAAGGCAAATAACAAAAAGACAAATAATCCCACTAAAGATGGTCAGAGGACCTGTATAGACATTTTTCTAGAGAAGACATACAAGTGGCCAATTTCTCATCAGAGAAATGCAAATAAAAAGCACGAGACATCATTTCACACACCCTGTGTCCGTCAATAAAAGATATCTCTATCTATATCTATATATACAAATAGATATTATTCAGTCACAAAAATTAAGGAAAGCCTGCCATTTGTGATACATAGTTGGATCTTGAAGGCATTATGCTAAGTGAGATAACACAGACAGAGAAATATATATGCTGGATCATCTCAATTATATGTGGAATCTAGAACCTGAGCTCATAAAAACAAAGAGTAGAATGGTGGTTGCTAGGGACCAGAGGATGGGGAAATGGGGAGATATTTGTCAAAGAGTACAAACTTCCAGTTATATTATGAATAAGTTCTGAGGATCTAATGCACAGTGTGGTGATTTTAGTTAACAATACTGTACTGTATACTTGAAAGTTGCTAAGTGATTAGGTGTAATAAACAATAAACATGGGTTAAGTATAGCTATGTGGTAATTGTTTCACAATGCACACGTTTATAAAGTCATCATGTTGTATGCCTTAAACATACACAATGTTATATGTCAGTTACATCGCAATAAAGCTGGAAAAAAATAATATTATCATCTTTTTTCCAGACTTCTGGATATGTGAGAAAAAAAATCTGTAATTGTTCATGTTACTATTTCTCAAATTTTAATGTGAATATGAATCACTTGAAGATCTGCTAAAGTGATGATTTAGATTCAGTTGTTCTGGGGTAGGACCTGAGACTCTGCATTTCTAGCAAGTGTTCAGGTGATCCTGATACTATTGTTTTATAGACTATACTTTGTGTAGTAAGAAATAAAGCCATTTTAATCAGGAGCTATAATACATAGCTGAAACTTCCTCAGTATTTCTCTGCTATCTAATGGTGAGAGCCACTAAGCCATGACAGTAAAAATTTCTGGCAAAGAATAACACTGAATAAGTTTTAAGGTATTTGATGATAAAATGTAGAGTTTAATGTATTTGGCTAAGGCTACATACAGCAGTGTGCTGGTAAATGTTTAACAATGGACGCCTTGGGGGAAAAAAAGAAAAGGCCTGGATTTAAAAAATCAGCTCTCTAGGGAAATGAAAGCCATGCCAAGTCCTTTCATGTAAATACTCCCAACATGGCTGATCACAAGCTATTAATGTGACTTTGCTGTGTAGTTGGGAACCATGAACCCCTGTGTTCTTGTACCAGCCAGTTCACCACACCAATGGCTCCATAAACCATAGTCCATTAACTTATACACCAACTAAAGATCTTATGTAGAAAATATTTTTCTTTGATTAAAAAATGACATAAATTTATAAACCAGCATAAAGAAGAAAGTAAAAACAGCTCATAAACCTTTAAGATAACTTAAAATTTTGGTATTACTCTAAGAGTACTCAATCATAAGCAATAGAAGCTGATTCTGGCTTAATTAAGTGGGAAAGGAACTCATTAAGCGAATGTTGGGTTGCTTAGCAAATTGTTGGGAGTCCAAGAGAGTGAGATTTGCTAAGCAGCCAGGACAAGTGACCCAAACCCAGAACTAGCTTTTCTGGAGGAACTCTTCCTACCATGCCAGATAGAATACTATGTCTCTCATCTCTTGGGTCAGCAGCTCTTGAGCCAAAGTCTCTGATAGATGCACAAGCCAATTTACATGTCTGCTTAACTGCGAAGGAATGTGGGAAAAATGGTATTGGCTCCTAGAATTTGGAGGCCTCTCTTGCCTCCCACCAGGACTTGAAAGGCAGAAAATTTTCCAAATACTGGAAAGGATATTGAGTAGTCAAAAAGAATAACACATTTTCACTATTATATTAAAATTGGGATCACACAAACTATATAGTTATAGATTTTGATTTTTAAATTATTTTACCTTGTATCATGAGTCTTTTCTTGTCATTAAGTGTTCTTTGAGAACATGGTTTTAATGATTACATAATATTCCACCATACACCTCTCCCATTGCACAAATCCCATTTTTTTTGAAAATACCAATTTCTTTAAATGTCTTAAAACTTTTGCAACTTTTAATTTCAATGACTTACCAAAAATTTGACTTCCTGCAATGTATCAAATCTGGGAAATCAACTTTCTTGGTTTCTTAGTCTTCATCTAACATTTTGTAATTTAAAAAATTTCAACCATCTTAAGATTTTGGCATATGGATTGAAGGAGTATTGGTTTCCAAGAAGGAAATACCTTTGTGGCATCTAGCACACAGATGATGTTATAATGTCACTTTACAGGTATGTACTAGCTGGCCCATTGCAGAGTTCTGCCAAACTCTAGATTTCTTCACCTATTATTGAGTAGTTTCTCCTCAAATAATTCTCATTTGTTTGGGCTTTTATTTCTGAATAGCTTGAGAAGCAATCTTTTATTTTTATTTGTAATATTTCTAAGAACTATGGTCTCAGAAATTCTTGTATTTTAATTTTACATTCATGTGTTATGTGAACAGTAACCACATATATCTAGAGAAGTATAATGCCAGCATAAAATGTGGCTACTGACTGCTAACCAAACTAGTCTTGTCAGAGACTAGTGTTAGATTACCAGTGTGTCCTGAAACTCTTTCCTTAATTTTTTCTCACTTGTTTATGGAGACTTATTCATAACTTTCTCATGTGGAAAACTATTTTCTCTCTTCTAAAATTCTATCATATAGGTGTGCTGACTTGCTGTTAAATTCCTTCAACTGCTTACACAAAATGACTATAGAATGGTTTGAATTAATATTGAATGGTAGAAGAGGAAAAACATCAGTTACTGTGTGACTTCTGTCAAAGTGCAGCAAGTATGTTTAATGTATGCTAAGAAGTAGAATTTATGCAAATAAATGTCTAATTTGTTTTTTCCTACTCTCCTTTAGTCTTATTTCATTAAAAACTTCATTTTTTTAATTTATATATTTTTCATTATTTTAATAATGAAACTTTTACAAAGCTTTTCCAACTATAATCAACTTTTGTTTATCTTCTATCCAATAAGTACATTCTTCCCTTCTTTTTTGATCTGTGCATAACACTTTAATATACTTTATATAATATGCTAACATTCATAAGGGAAATAGTAAATTGTTTTGAAAACCATATAGAAAATAAAATGTTTTGTTCAAATGTGGCAGAGTTCTGGAAAATTAGAATATTTTTCTCAGCTTGGGATAAAAAGTCACTCATCGAATTGATAATAATTTCCATTAATTTGGATATTAAATATTTAAAGTGCTAAGATATTTTATCTTAATTCAAGCTGATTTTAATGGGCAATGCAACTGCTAAGTTTAGCATGAGAAAAATATACATAAAAGTATAGGCCGAATTATTTAAGAACGAAAATTATTCTATTTTCAGAGAGAAGGAAATTTCAGATAATCTAGTAATAATGGTTCATCAATTTCTTTAATTCAGCTCCCAAATTTGGTATTTTGAGACTTTAAAAAATAGAATATTTTTGGAATAAACTGTCTTTTCCTATCATTAAATTTTTAGAGAAAATATGAGGGAGATGATATGGCAAAGATTGAGATATTAAAAGTTTTCACTTAATTTTGCAAGCCATTTAGTTTTAGTGACGTTACAGAAATTCATGAAATCTGTTCCCTCAGCTAGCTACTGTGCTGGCATGGTGGCTGGTGCTATTTAATTGATGTGACATGAGAACTGAATTCTGTGCTCTATAGACCCTACTCTTTGTAAGCAAAAGAAATGACTTTAAATGTGTTCTGTTTCATATACCAGAAAGGCACTTGCAAAACCACCTGTGGGGCTTTGTTCTGAGATTTTGCTGATAGGTGGGAATAAATTTACAACAATTCAGCCACATCTCTTGCCAAGACCCCACTTATGACCAACAAGTTGGCCGAGGTTGGAGGCTGCTAGCTACAGAACTAGATCACAGGAAAATTAACTGTCTCTCTTGGGTTTGAACCATTTTCCCCAGCCCAGTATTATAACCAATCAGAATCTTTATAAATATAGAACTTGTTCTGAATAGTAGAGCCTATAGGGAAAACCCTCAGCCATAGCCATGCAGGTATACCATGCCTATGCCAGGCATAGTCTTTCTGGCATAACTTCTGAGAGTGGAAAGATACAACAGAGGAGACCTCAGTGCTAATATTTTCAAGTCTCTGGAGCTATTCTAGGCATTAATAATGTCTGTTAGCCTATCAACAACACAAATGCTTTTGGAAGAGTTTTACAGCACTTCAAAAAAAAATTCCTAAAAGAAAAGCATGTGAGTGATTGATAATAAAATACATAAAGAATACACATGTATAAGCACACACATACATGACATATATATGTACTAAATATTCAGCTGAAAATAACAGCTAGATATGGACATTATTTAAATTTCCACAGCTCTATGCCACAAGCATTTCTCAGTAATTGATTTTATTAATCATTGTTAGTCAATGTAAGAAAAATACAAATTTTGGAAACTATTTTGGATAAAATTCAGAAAGAATATTTATTTAAAATTATCTCTAAGTTATAATAAAAATAAATTTAAAAAATGAACTCATGGTCCTAATATATAAACCTACTGTCTTATATTAGCATCTGCTCCATGGAGGTTGTACAAAATGTCCCACCCCCCACCCTCCCCTCCCTGGTAATCATATAAGTTCATTCTCTAAGTCTGTGAGTCTGTTTCTGTTGTATAAATAAATTCTTTTATATCATTTTTTAAAGATTCTGCATATAAGTAATATCATACAATATTTGTCTTTCCCTGTCTGACTCACTTCACTCAGTATAACAATCTCTAGGTCCATTCCATTTGCTGCAAATGGCATTATTTCATTCTTTTCAATGGCTGAATAACATTCCATTGTATATATGTACCACATCTTCTTTATCCATTCATCTCTCGATGGACATTTAGATTGTTTCCATGTCTTGGCTATTGTAAACAGTGCTGCAGTGAACATTGGGATGCATTTATCCTTTCGGACCATGTTTTTCTCTGAACATCTGCCCAGGAATAGGATTGCAAGATCATACAGTAGCTCTATTTTTAGTGTTTTAAGGGACCTTCAAACTGTTCTCCACAGTGGCTATACCAATTTACATACCCATCAACAGTGTAGGAGAGTTCCCTTCTCTCCACACTCTCTCCAGCATTTATTGTTTTTACATGTTTTGATGATGGCCATTCTGACTGGTGTGAGGTGTCAAAAATTGTAGTTTTGATTTGCATTTCTCTGATAATTAGTGATGTTGAATATCTTTTCATGTGCCTCTTGGCCACCTGTATGTGTTCTTTGGAGAAATGTCTATTTAGGTCTTCTGCCCATTTTTTGATTGGGTTGCTTATTTTTATGATATTAAGCAGCATGTACTGTATGTAAATTTTGGAGATTAATCCCTTGTCAGTCGCATTTGCAAGTGTTTTCTCCCATTCTCCCATTCTGTGGGTTGTCTTTTCATTTTGTTTTCATTTTGTTTATTGTCCCTTTTGCAGTGCAAAAGCTTTTGGGTGTAATTAGGTCCCATTTGTTTATTTATTTTTTCCCATTACTCTGGGGAACAATTCAAAAAAGATATTGCTGTGATTTATGTCAGAGAATGTTCTGCCTAGGTTTTCCTCTAAGAGTTTTATAGTGTCTGGCCTTACACTTAGGTCTTTAATCCATTTTGAATTTATTTTTGTGTATGATGGTAAAGAGTGTTCTAATTTCATTTTTTTTTACATATAGCTGTCCAGTTTTCCTAGCACCATTTTTTTAAAATAAATTTATTTATTTATTGGCTGCATTGGGTCTTCATTGCTGCACAAAGGCTTTCTCTAGTTGTTGTGAGTGGGAGCTACTCTTCATTGTGGTGCACGGGCTCCTCATTGCAGTGGCTTCTCTTGTTGCAAAGCACAGGGTTTAGGTGCATGGGCTTTAGTAGTTGTGGCACATGGGCTTAATAGTTGTGGCTCATGGGCTCTAGAGCACAGGTTCAATAGTTGTGGCGCATGGGCTTGGTTGCTCTGTGGCATGTGGGATCTTCCTGGAGCAGGGATCCAACCTGTGCCTCTTGCATTGGCAGGTGGATTCTTAACCACTGAACCCCTAGGAAGTCCCATCTATCACCATTTATTGAAGAGACTGTCTTTCCTCCATTGTATAGTCTTGCCTCCTTTTCGTGGGTTAATTGACCAGATGGGTTTATTTCTGGGCTTTCTATCTGGTTCCGTTGATCTATATTTCTGTTTTTTTGTGCCAGTACCATACTATTTTGATGACCGTAGCTTTGTATTATAGTGTGAAGCCAGGGAACCTGATTTCTCCAGCTCCGGTTTTTCGTTTGTTTGTTCTTCTCAAGATTGCTTTTGCTATTCAGGGTCTTTTGTGTCTCCATACAAATTTTAAGATTTTTGGTTCTAGTTCTTTGAAAAATGCTATTGGTAGTTTGATATGGATTGCATTGAATCTGTAGATTGCCTTGGGTAGTATAGTCATTTTAATATTGATTCTTCCAATCCAAGAACATGATATATCTTTCCATCTGTTTGTGTCATCTTCAATTTGTTTCATCAATATCTTATAGTTTTTGGAGTACAAGTCTTTTGCCTCCTTAGGTAGGTTTATTCCTAGGCATTTTATTATTTTTGATGCAATGGGTAAATGAGATTGTTTCTTTAATTTCTCTTTTTGATACTTTGTTGTTAGTGTATAGAACAGCAACATATTTCTGTGTATTAATTTTGTAACCTGCAACTTTACCAAATTCATCGATGAGCTCTAGTAGTTTTCTGGTAGCATCCTTAGGATTTCCTATGTATAGTATCATGTCATTTGCAAACAGTGACAGTTTAATGTCTTCTTTTCCAATTTGGATCATTTTATTTCTTTTTCTTCTCTGATTTTCATAGCTAGGACTTCCAAAACTATGTTGAATAAAAGTGGTGAAAGTGGACATCCCTGTCTTGTTCCTGACCTCAGAGGAAATGCTTTCAGCTTTTCACTGTTGATTATAATGCTAGCTGTAGTTTTGTTGTATATGGCCTTTATTATGTTGAGGTAGGTTCCCTCTATGCCCACTTTATGGAGAGTTTTTTCTTTTTATCATAAATGGGTGTTGAATTTTGTCAAAGCTTTTTCTTCATCTATTGAAATGATCATATGGTTGTTATACTTCAATTGTTGGTGTGGTGTATCACACTAACTGATTCGTGGATATAGAAAAATTCTTGCATCCCTGGGATAAATCCCACTTGATAATGGTGTATTATCCTTTTAATGCATTGTTGGATTCTGGTTGCTAGTTTTTTTGTTGAGGAATTTTTGCATCTGTGTTCATCAGTGATATTGGCCTGTAATTTTTCTGTGTGTGATATCTTTGTCTGGTTTTCATATCAGGGTGATAGTGGCCTCATAAAATGACTTTGAGAGTTTTCCTTCCTCTGTAATTTTTTGGAACACTTTCAGTAGGATAGATGTTATCTCTTCTCTAAGTGTTTGATAGAATTTGCCTGTGAAGCCATCTGGTCCTGGACTTTTGTGTGTTTTGGGTGTTTTTTAATCAGAGTTTCAATTTCAGTATTTGTGATTGCTCTCTTCACATTTTCTATTTCTTCCTGGTTCAGTGTTGGGAGATTTTACCTTTCTAAGAACTTGTCCATTTCTTCCAGGTTGTCCATTTTATAGGCATACAGTTGCTTGTAGTAGTCTCTTATGAGCCTTTGTATTTCTGTGGTGTCAGTTGTAATGTCTCCTTTTTCATTTCTAAGTTTATTGGTTTGAGTCCTCTTCTTTCTTTCTTGATGAGTCTGGCTAAAGTTTGATAAATTTTGTTTATCTTCTCAAAGAAACACCTTTTACTTTCCTTGATCTTTGCTATTGTTTACTTTGCCTCTATTTTATTTATTTCTGCTCTGATCTTAATGGTTTCTTTCCTTCTACTAACTTTAGGTTTTGTTTCTTCTTCTTTCTCTGGTTGCTTTAGGTATAAGATAAGGTTGTTTATTTGAGATTTTTCTTGTTTACTGAGGTAAGATTGTATTGCTATAAACTTCCCCCTTAGAACTGCTTTTGCTGCATCCTATAGGTTTTGGATCATTGTGCTTTCATTTTCATTTGTTTCTAGGTATTTTTTGATTTCTCCTTGATTTCTTCAGTGATCCATTTGTTGTTTAGCAGCATATTGTTTAGCCTCCATGCATTTCCATTTTTACAGTTTTTCTTTCCTTGTAGTGTATTTCTAATCTCATAGCCTGGTAGTTGGGAAAGATGCTTGACATGATTTCAGTTTTCTTAAATTTACTGAGGCTTGCCTTGTGGCCCAGCATGTGGTCAATACTGGACAATGTTCCATGTGCACTTGAGAAGAATGTGTATTCTGCTGCATTTGGATGGAATGTTCTATAAATATCAATTAAGTCTATCTTGTCTAATGTGTCATTTAAGGCCCATGTTTCCCTATTGATTTTCTGTCTGCATGGTCTGTCCTTTGGAGGAAAGTGGGGTGTTAAAATCCCCCACTATTATTGTGTTACTGTTGACTTCCCCTTTTACGGTTGTTAACATTTGCCTTATATATTGATGTGCTCCTATGTTGTCTGTATATTTACAATTGTTATATATTCTTCTTAGATTGATACCATGATTATTATGTAGTGTCCTTCCTTGTCTCTTGTAATAGTCCTTATTTTAAAGTTTACTTTGTCTGATATGAGTATTGCGCATCCAGCTTTCTTTTGATTTCCACTTGCATGGAATAACTTTTTCCATCCTCTCACTTTCAGTCTGTGTGTATCCTTAGATCTGAAGTGGGTCTCTTGAAGACAGTATATATATGGGTCTTGTTATTGTATCCATTCAGCCACCATATGTCTTTTGGTTGGTACATTTATTCCCTTTATGTTTAAGGTAATTATCGATACATATGTTCTTATTGCCATTTTGTTACTTGTTATGGATTTGTTTTTGTAGGTGTTTTTTTCTTACCTTCCTCTTTTGTTCTCTTCTCTTGTGATTTGATGACTAACTTTAGTGTTGTGTTTGGTTTCCTTTCCCCATTTTGTGTATATTTATTGTAGATTTTTGATTTGCAGTTACCATGTGGTTTTGATATAGCAGTTTATACATAAACAAGATTGTTTTAAGTTTCTGGTCTTTTAATTTCAAATGAATTTCCAGTATCCTCCATTTGTGCTCTCCTCTTCTTGCAATTGCTGGTTTTGTTATCGGATTTTTGTGTGAATGATTTCTTACCTTTACTGTATGTTTGCCTTTACCAGTGAGCTTTTCCATTAATAATTTTCTTGTTTCTAGTTATGGTCCTTTCTTGGCCACTTAGAGAAGTTCCTTTAGCACTTGTTGCAAAGCTGGTCTAGTGGTACTGAATTCTTTTAGATTCTGCTTGTCTGTAAAGCTTTTGATTTCTCTGTCAAATCTGAATGAGAGCCTTGCTGTGTAGCGTATTCTAGGTTTTACGTTTTCCCCTTTCATCACTTTAAATATATCTTGCCACACTCCCTTCTGGCCTGCAGAGTTTCTGCCAAAAAATCAGCTGATAATATCATGGGAGTTGTTTATGTTATTTGTTGTTTTTCCCTTATTGCTTTTAATATTTTTTTCTTTGTCTTCAATTTTTGTTAATTTGATTACTATGTGTCTTGGCATGTTCCTCCTTTGGTTTATCCTGCCTGGGACTCTCTGTGCTTCCTGGGTTTTGGTGACTGTTTCCTTTCCCACGTTAGGGAAGTTTTCAGCTGTTATCTCTTCAAATGTTTTCTCAAGTCCTTTCTCTCTTCTCCTTCTGGGACCCCTATAATGTGAATGTTGGTGCATTTAACGTTGTACCAGAGCTCTCTTAGACTGTCTTAATTTCTTTTCATTCTATTTTCTTTATTCTGTTCTGTGGCAGTGATTTCCATCATTCTGTCTTTCAGGTCACTTAAACTTTTGTCTGCCTCACTTATTCTGCTATTGATTCCTTCTAGTGTATTTTTAATTTCAGTTATTGTATTGTTCATCTCTGTTTGTTCTTCAATTCTAGGTCTTTGTTAAACATTTCTTGCATCTATTTTTTTAAGCTCTTTATTGGAATATAATTACTTTACGCTCTTGTACCAGTTTTTGAGGTTCTTGCATCTTCTTGATCCTTTGCCTCTCTTTTTTTTTCCCCTGAGATCTTGAATCATCTTCACTATAATGATTCTGAACTCTTATTCCATTAGGTTGGCTATCTCCACTTCACTTAGTTGTTCTTCTGGGGTTTCATCTTTTTGCTTCATCTGGGACATATTCCTCTGCCACCTCATTTTATCTAACTTTCTTGTGGTTTCCATTCTGCAGGCTGCAGGATTATAGTTCTTGCTTCTGAGGTCTGCCCTCTTGTGGATGAGACTGTCTAGGAGCCTAGTGCAGGCTCCCTGATAGGAGGGGCTGGTTCTTATCCAGTAGTGCGTGGAGCTGGATCTTTTTCCTCTAGTGGGCAGGCCCATGCTCAGGAAGACTTTAAGCAGCCTGTCTGCTGATGGGTGGGGCTGTGTTCCCACCCTGTTGGTTGTTTGGCCTAAGGTATCCCAGCACTGGAACCTACAAGCTGTTGGGTGGGGCCCAGTTTTGGGGAGGAAATGGCAGCCTCCAGAAGGGCTCAAGACAATGAGTATTCCCAGAAGTGCTGCTGCCAGTGTCTTTGTCCCTGCAGTGAGCCATAGCCACCCCTGCCTCTGCAGAATATCCTCCAATACTAGGCAGGTAAGTCTGGCCCAGTCTTTTATGGGGTCACTGCTTTTTTTCCCCCTTGGTCCTGGTGTGCATGAGACTTTGTGTGCACCCTCCAAGAGTGGAGTTTCTGTTTCCCTCAGTCCTGTGGAAGTCCTGTGATTAAACCCCACTGGCCTTCAAAGCCAGATTCTTTGAGGAATCCTTGTCCTGTTGCTGGACCCCCAGACTGGTAAGCCTGATGGAGGGCTCGGAATTTTCACTCCTATGGGATAACCTCTGTGATATAATTGTTTTCCAGTTTGTGGATTGCCCACCTGGCAGGTATGGGATTTGATTTTATCATGATTGCTCCCCTCCTGCTGTCTCATTGTGGCTTCTTCTTTGTCTTTGGTTGTAGGGTAATTTTTTGGTAGGTTCCAGTGCTTTTTTGTCAATGGTTGTTCAGCAGATAGTTGTGATTTTGGTGTTTTTGTAAGAAGGGGGTGAGCTCACATCCTTCTACTGTGCTGTCTTGAGATAGGAATCTCCCCATTCATTTGTTGATGGACACCTAGGTTGCTTCCATATCTTGGCTATTATAAATAATGTCACTGTGAACATTGTGGTGCATTATCTTTTCAAATTAGCATTTTCATTTTCTTCAGGTATATACCCAGCAGAGGAATTGGGAGATCATATGTTAGTTCTAGTTTCAGTTTTGGGGGGAACTTCCATACTGTTTTCTCTAGTGGCTACATCAATTTACAATCTCACCAACAGTGTCTATGGTTCCTTTTTCTCCACATCCTCCCCAACACTTTTATTGCTTGTCTTTTTGATACGAGCCATTTTAATAGGTGTGACAGGATACCTCATTGTGGTTTTGATTTTCATTTCTCTCATGATTAGCAATGTTGAGCATTTTTTAATGTGCCTACTGGTCATCTGTGTATATTCTTTGGAAAACTGTCTCTTCAGGTCTTTTGCCCATTTTTTAGTTGGGTTGTTTGCTTTTACGATATTGAGTTGTGTGAGCTATTTATTTTGGATATTAACCTCTTATTGGTAATATAATTTGCAAATATTTTCTTCCATTCAGTAGGTTGTCTTTTTGTTTTATTGGTGTTTGCTTTGCTGTGCAAAAGCTTTTAAGATTAGTTAGGACCCACTTGTCTATTTTTGCTTTTGTTTCCTTTGCCTGAGGAGACATCCAAAAAAATACTGCTATGATTTATGTCAAAGAGTGTTCTGCCTATGTTCTCTTCTAGGAATTTTATGGTTTCCAGTCTTACCTTTAGAATTGTAATGTGTTTTGAGTTTATATTTGTACGCAGTGTGAGGAAATGTTCTAATTTCATTCTATCATGTGTAGTCCAGTTTTCCTAGCACCACTTATGATATTGAAGAGACTGCCTTTTCTCTATTGTGTATTCTTGCTTCCTGTGTCATAGATTAATTGATCATAGGTATGTGGGTTCATTTCTAGACTCTGCATTTTGTTTCATTGATCTATATGTCTGTTTTAATGCCACTATCATACTGTTTTGATTACTGTATCTTTGTACTATCATGTGAAGTCAGGGAGTGTGATACTCTGAGCTTTGTTCTTTTTTCTCAAGATCATTTTGGCTATTTGGGGTCTTTTGTGGTCCCATATAAATTTTAGGATTATTTGTTCTAGTTCTATGAAAAATATCATGGATATTTTGATGGGGATTGCATTAAATATATAGATTGCTTTCAGTAATGTGGATATTTGAAAAATATTATTTCTTCCAATCCATGAACATGGAATATTTTTCCATTTTTTTGTATCATCTTTAATTTTCTTCATTATGCTTTATAGTTTTCAGTATATAGGTTTTTCATCATCTTGGTTAAATTTATTCCTAGGTACTTCATTATTTTTGGTGTGATTTTAAAAGGAATTTTCTTTTTCTTTCTATTTATTTTTAGTGTATAAGAAAACAACAGATTTCTTTATTTTGAACTGTATCCCTGTAATTTTACTGAATCCATTTATTAGTGTTCATAGCTTTTTTTTTAAACACACCCCCCCCCCCACCTCCATGGAGATTTTAGTGCTTTCTATGTAGAGTATTATGTCATCTGCAAATGGTGACAGTTTTACTTCTTCCCTTCCAATTTGAATGCTTTTTATTTCTTTTCTTTTCTTTTTTTTATTGCTGTGACTAGAAACTCCAATTCAAATAGAACTAGTAAAATTAAGCATCCTTGTCTAGTTCCTGATTTTAAAGGGAAAGATTTCAGCTTTTCACTGTTGAGTATGATGTTAGCTGTGGGATTATCAAAAATGTTATGATATGTTGAGATATGTTCATTATGTTGAGATATGATCCCTCTATACCAACTTTGGTGAGAGTTTTTATCATGAATTGATGTTGAATTTTATCAAATGCTGTTTCTGCATCTATTGAGATGACCAAGTGATTTGTATCTTTCCTTTCATTAATGCAGTGTATTTCATTGGTTGATTTGTAGATACTAAACCATCTTTTTATCCCTGGACTAAATCCCACTTGATCATGGTGTATGTTCCTTTTCATGTGTTGTTAAATTCAGTTTGGTAGTATTTTGTTGAGGATTTTTGCATCTATATTCATCAGAGGTATTGGCCTATAATTTTCTATTTTTGTAGTGTCTTTGGTTTTAATATCAGAGTAATTGCCACCTTGTAGAATAAATTTGAGAGTTTCCTCTTCTTCCATTTCTTTGGAATTAGGACAGAAGGTATTAGTTCTTCTTCATATGTTTGATAGAATTCCCCTATGAAGCTATCCAGTCCTGGACTTTTGTTTGCTGGCAGTTTTTTAAACTACAAATTCATTTTCACTACAAATGACAGTTTGTTCAGGGTGTCTATTTCTTCCTGAGTCATTGTTGGAAGTTTATATGTTTATATGTTTCATTCTTTCTAGGTTGTTCAATTTTTTGGCATGTATCTGTTCATAGTGTTCTTTTATGATTTTTTTATATCTGTGATTTCAGTCGTTGTTTCTCCTCTTTCATTTCTTATTTTATTTGTTTATATCTTTCCTACTTTTGTCTTAATGAGCCTTGCTAATGGCTTATCAATTTTGTTTATCTTTTCAAGAAACCAGCTATTGGTTATATTGATGTTTTCTGTGTTTCTTTTTGTCTCTAATTTATTTATTTCCTTTTTGATACTTATTATTGCCTTCCTCCTTGCTAGCTTTGGGGTTTGCCTCTTATTTTCTTTCTAATTCATTTAGATGGTAGTTAGGTTTTTTATTTGAGATTTTTCTTGTTTCTTGAGCCCTACCTCTTAACTTCTACTAAGTTACTTTGTATGATTAAAGTTTAGAGCATTTATATTTTTTCCTCTTATATTTGTTATATGTTTTATCTCTAGACTGATTCTATAAACTGATAATTGATAAGTGATTTTATTTTGATATTATCATTTATTTATAATATCAATCACTGAAGGTACAAGTAGTATGACTTGATATTAGAAGTGTAAATGTAAGATATTCTGCTCTTGTCCATCACAGAATAAATAGTTTGGACCAACCTTCCCACTTAAAACAAGTAGATAAGGTGGAAAAAAATTTTTTGAGGAATTATAAATGTACCAAAGCAGTAAGGAATTGTGGTGCCTATATCAACGAGAGGAGAGAACCATAGGCCCAGAATTGGAGGGTGTTTTTATTCAGAGAAATATTCTGATTCTGACAGTGGTGGTGGAGAAAATAAAAAGCTTAAGAAGTCTTCCAACAGATTTCTTAGGCTAAAGGGGCAAAAATGGGAGTCAGACCTGAGGAGAATAAGCATTATTTGGAAAAAAAAACCTAAACAAACTTTTGATTGGGTTTCCAACAGCTACCCTTTAGGAGTAAGAGTAATTCATCAAAATATCTAATTTCAAATTATCTCAGTACCTAATTTTATCAAGATAATCTAAAGCTCCTACTTTTTCTAGTCTGGCTTCTTGTCAAAAATAAAAGTTAATTCTGTCAGATAGACTTGACATAATTCAGAGCCTAAAATTATCTCTACAGATTTTCAAATACAATGTCTGACATTCCATAAAAAAGTAAATAGACAAATGAAAAAAAAAAAAAAAAAAAAAAAAACAAGGACTAACTCAAGCCAAAGAAAAACAATACAAGCTGAAAGGGACCCAGAGGGAATTCAAGTAATTATTTGTTATCAGGGACAGATTTGAAAATAACTATGATTAATATGTTCATGGAATTCAAAATATGATTGAAAATTTGTCAGAGAAGTGGAAACAACCAAAAAAATACCTGATGAAAATAGAATAGTAAGGAAAAAAAAAAAAAAAAAAAAAAAGAATTACCTGCAAATTAGAAACCGTTGAAAAGAGAATATATGGCCTGGAAGAAGGGTCAAAAGGAAATAGCCAGATTCAAGATTAGAAAGACTGAAAAACAGAGAGAACAGTGTGATATATGATTTAAATATCTAACACAGGTATAACTTGAATAGCAGACAAAGTGGAGAGAATGGGATAGAATCAATATTTAATGACACGGTGACTGAGAATTTTCCCAATTTGTCACATGATATCACCTAGATATATTATAGCAAAACAGTTAAAACCAAAGGGGGAAAAATTTAAAGGAGATAAGACACAGAATGTTAAAAGCACTCCCTTTAAGACGGACAGCTGACTTCTTAATTGAAATTATGGGAGGAAGAAAACACTAGATTTTAAAATCTTTAAAGTGCTGAATGACCAGAACCAGGAGAGGAGAGAGGGAATCCCCCTCTAGCAATAGTTTTAGTTTATTCATGAGACCAAGACACCCACTGGTATCTAGGCTATGGACTTTGACAGTAGAGGGGGAAAAAAAATGCCAACTTGGAAGTCTATGTCCAGCAAAAAAAAAAAAAAAAGGAAAAAAAGAAAAAAAATAAAAAAAGTCTTCAAAATGAAATAAGCAAGTTTCTATGTAGAATAAAAAAGGAGAAAATTTGGCACCAGGAGAACTTCAGTAAAGGATCTTACAATTGCCATCTGCCATCTGGAAGATGTGAAATAGTTGTAAGTGAAAGCACATGAGAAAACATATTCACAGCTGTATAGAAAAGTTCTGCTTATGTTTTGATATTTTGCCAAAATCTCTATTCAGAATGGGTGTTAGCATCTTGGAAGAAAACTGTGACACAGTATTGGAACACTTTTATATGATACACTTCTTCACTAATGTTCTTGATAATGCAGAGGACAAATTACATAGAAAAACATGGATATTGATGACAGTTAAAAATGATTCTGCTGGGCTAGGAAATCTATGAGTCTAGAGAATCTTGTGGTGACAGTAAATAAAGAACTATTGAAAAAAATAAAAACCACAATGATAAGGGTTTGTTAAAGAAACACTGGAGCCAGCTGACAAGTTCCCAATGGTTAAAACTGAAACAATTTGAGTAACAAGGTAAGAATAGAATTGGATTATAACTCAAAGTGTAAAATACGTATCTGTGAGTCCCTACTGACATTAAATAAATGATTGGATAAATAAATAAATGGGGAGGAAGAGACAAATCTCCCTGCAGAAGAATTTCAAATAATTTACATAGATACTTCACCCTTAAGGAGGTGGAGCATAAATTAAGTATGGGATGGTCATAGTAACCTCTTCCAAAGCACATAGTATGGAACTTTACAGCGGAGAAACCTGACAAACATGACTTCAGCTAGGTGTTCAAGGTCAACAACAATAGTAACATCATTTGATAATATGTACCCTTGAAATGTTATGGTATACGTCTACAGAACCTATGACCCCAGTCTAATCATAAGAGAAACATAAGACAAATCCTAACAGAGGACATTTTGCAAACTACCTGACCAGTACTTCTCCAAGTTGTTAATGTAATTAAAAACAAGGAAAACTTGAGAGATTGCCACATTTAAGAGGAGACTAAGGAGAAATGACAACTAAATGTAATGTTATGTAATGGATGACATTCTGGAACATAAAGAGGACATTAGGTAAAAACTAGGGAAATCTGAATAGTTACATTTACTTAAAATAGTTAATTAGTTAATTTATCAATATTAGTTCATTCATGGCAACAAACATATCATGCTAATACAAGATGTTAATAATAGGGGAAACTGGGTATGGGATAGGTATATTGAAATTCTGTACTATTTCTACAACTTCTCAGTAAATCTAAAACTATTATAACACAATTTGTTTCTAAAAAGTGATTCAGAAGTGTTTGAGTTTGAATGTGAAAATGTTTTAAAAACAATAACACATTTTATTTATCTATGTTATATATTTTAATATGCATTATATAATAAAACTCATGTCTAAACAAATCTAAAAAGCTTTAAAAGCATTTTTTAATAGAATCTTTAAAGCATATCCAGTAAAGACAATAATATAATGGACCCAAGTATAACTATTATCTAGCTTCCAAAGTTACCAACTTTCTGTCATTTTTGTTTTATATATCCCTTCTCCTATTTTTTTGGGGGGTGGGGTAGGGTGGACCAGAGTATTCAAAATCAAGTGCCAGATATCACATCATTC
This sequence comes from Hippopotamus amphibius kiboko, assembly GCF_030028045.1. Classification (NCBI taxonomy): domain Eukaryota; kingdom Metazoa; phylum Chordata; class Mammalia; order Artiodactyla; family Hippopotamidae; genus Hippopotamus; species Hippopotamus amphibius. The sequence goes on from NC_080191.1 coordinate 63,307,228, forward strand.
TTAAATTCTTCATTGTGTATCTCTAATATACAAGGAGTTTAAAAAACTCATGATCATCATAGTATTATTTCATTCACTAATATTAATAATAATTCTTTAATAAAAGTTAATACCCTGTCCATATTCAGTTTTGTCTGGTTACCTGAAAAATTAATCTGTACATTTACTTTGTTACATCAGGTTTCAAACAAGAGCTACATGTTGTATTTGGTTAATATGTTTCAATTTTCTTTTAATCTATAATAATTCATTCTTTATGCTATTTTTGCTGTTGTTAAACAGATTTGCCTTTGTAATACAATTTCTCACAGTTTGGATTTGGCTGACTATCTCTTCATGATGTTTTTTAACATGTTCTAAAGTAGCTCTTTCATTAAACATAGAATAAAATTCTGAATTATGAAGAACATTGTGTTACAGTTTAATTAATGGCATTCTGTTTTCTTCCTTGGTGATATATTAAAAAATGATGTATCTTACAATGACTTAGATCTAATGAAATAGAGTAAAAGTCAATTCATTTCTCTATGTCTCAGTTTCCTCTCTGTATGTATACAGGATTAGATAATGATTCTCTGAGGATCTTTCTCATTCTAAAAGTCTATGAATTTGTATACATGATGAAAAGATACTATAAATGCTAAGCTAGTGGACACAGATCTAAGCAACCTCTTTTCCCATCTTGAAGTAAATAGAATTTCTTTGCATGTTCTTGAAACAAATCCAATGTCACAATGTTAGGGAGCAACAGATTTTACTAAAGATTTTGTGGGCAATGAAGAGCGTAGCCTCAAAGACCATAAAGTAAACCTTTAAAAAGCCATTAGAAATTCTTGCTCTACTCCTCTCCAACTTCTTTTTCTGCCTTTGCTTGCTTTCTCCATGAAAACTCATCTTGCAGTCTCTCCAGTTCATTTTACCTTTTTCCACTTCCTGGAATTCTTCTCTGATATTTTTATATCTTTACATTTTTTCTTAAGCAGATAAATTTGTCTCTCTTTGTTGTCTTTGCATCCTCATATCCACCACACTGACTATCAAACAATCTACCTCTTAGAAGCAAGGTGTGGAAGAAGTGGGGAAATGAGATTTTCTTCATAATAACAAATAATATTTCATACATGCACATACTAAATTCATGCTCTTATGAAGCACCTACCACATATGTGCCAGGAATTAGGCTAAATGGGAATAATGACTAACAATACCTGCTTCCTTTCCCTTGTGAATTTATGGTCAAATTATTTATACACATTAGTAAGATATCAAGGTTATGTACAGATTAAAAGTCAGTGTGAGTGATTTAAAAAAAGAAAACCACTATTCACACTTTAATCCACTTTTGCAAATCCATTGAACGTTTGCATATTCCCTTAGGGTTTCTGGGTGACAGCAAGCTGTAGTGAAGCCAGGACTCTCCTGCCAGGATTCCATCAGGAGTTACATGCTGGCACTGTGTCTCAGTCTGCACTCAGAGCCAGGACAAAAAAATGTTGCCACAGGAAATGAGATAATGCATCCACAAACTCTTCTCAGGAAAAAACGTTACCCTAAGATGTATATTTATGTCCCAGACATTTTAACAGATACGTAGCAGTTATACCTGGTTTTTCTTCTTTGCTGCTACTGATTTACAATCATAATTAAGACTATTAAGTATACCTCTATGTGAAATAAAAGAAAATTTGCTAGTTTTCTAGACAAAACATTCCAAAAGAGCATATTTTTCTACAAAAAAGACAGTAAGGTGGTACAGAGTGAGGAGGAGGTTGCTTAGAGTTAGAAGACCTAGGTGGACTTTGGTCTTGATTTTGCCATTTAAAAATGTGCCCTTGAGCAAATCTATTAGCCTCAGTTTACTAATTAAACAGTAAGAGGGAATCTAGTTCAAAGTCATTTTGAGAGGATTTAATTAGATAATATGAATGAAAAGACTACTGACATAAGAAACCACCTGCAGAGCCTTTGTTAGTCTACTGGAAGCAGACTGGTACTTGGAATTTTAATGGCCCCTTCAAGTTAATATGTAAAACCCAAATACAAAACACTTAAAATGTAAAGCGGTAGTGACATCACTGACTGAATTGAGTCAGAAGTTTCAATTCAAATTGGTCAATCTGTGTATACATGGGAGAATTTCCATACAAATGAGAACATTTCATTAGCCCAGCAGTAGCTTTAGACATAGTTTCCTGTTTACCCTGAAATGGATGTTGTGGTTTGTTCTTAATGATTGGAGGAAGTTCCAGTTCTTGCTGGAATGATCTCATTTAAACATAGAGCAGGATATGAGAAAGAACAATTAACTTGTGGTTCTGATTGATGTTGTATATTTAGACACAGCTGGAGAGATCTATGCATGTAGTAATTCACAATTTCTTGCATTAGTTAATTTTTTCCTTCTATGAGTATTTATTGAATACCTATTATATTCCAGGCATTGTTATAGGGATTAGATATGACAACAATGAACAGAACATAGTTCTTGCTTTCAAGGAGTTGATAATCTGGTTTAGAAAACAGGATGGGGGGAGGGTGGGGGGGACTCGAGGAGGGGGGAGTCAAGGAAGGGAGGGAATACGGGGATATGTATATAAAAACAGATGATTGAACCTGGTGTACCCCCCCAAAAAAAATAATAAAAAAAAAATAATAAAACGGAAAAAAAAAAAAGAAAAAAAAATAAAGTTACTTAATAGTAAAAAAAAAAAAAAATAAAGAGCAGGAAACTCTAAAAAAAAAAAAAAGAGAAAAAAAGAAAACAGGATGGGGAAATCAGTGAGTAGGGTATAAAGAGGTAATTATTTTTCAGAAGTTGGTGTGGTCTTTTCATATTAGATGTTTCTCAGCTCTTGTCTCTGGAGTCAATTTTAATGGTGCCCCACAAGAATTATAGTGTTCACATTATAATGTGTGTATGTAACAGGTCTACAGAAGCTCAGACTCATTTATTGGCTTCCTATCCCCCTAAACCCCTGAAAGTAATTATTGAGCTCTTGTGACAAATGGTAACTGACTCTTCCCATTGTAAGTTCTTTACAGTGTCCCTTCTCTTATCCCGTATGTACAAAATTTCTGCTGGTGCAGAGAAAACCCAGTCCCCAGAAATACAGACACAGATTAGTTTAAATAGTTTAGATTACTTTAAAGAGTTAGACAAGAAGTGTGGAACATTGCATCCTCACAGCTGGTATTTTGTCAAGCAAATCAGAAGGAAGCCAAAGCTTTCATAGAAATCAGCTGATAATGACTCAACAGTTAAAAATTATAATTTGAAAAGGTACAAGGGAAAGATGGTTTCTTAGGAATGAAAGCCCAGAAAGAGCCATACCAGTGTTGACAGCAGGGGACAAGAGGGACACAGAAATTTCTGATAAGACCAGTGTCTTTGTCTTTGTCCCTCTGGGTCAGGGTTATCGCTAGTTTTCTAGGAAACTAGGAAGAACTTGAAATTGGTATCAGAATTTGCTGATTGTACCATATAGGTCATTGTTTTGTGGGTACTATTTTCAGAGAAGAATGTAAAAAATGTAACTTTTTCTTGCAAATCTATTTCATATTACTTTCTCAATGCTCATTCTGCTTGATGGTAGGAAACTTAATCTAGTCAATTCCAGATGAGCTCAGACATCTTCCAGTGTTTTATTTCTCTTCAGGAAATCATCTAAGGTCTGGGGGCTCACATAACTTGCTGGCTTTGGGAGAACTATGCGACCCATGCTGGCATCTGTCAAGATGCCTGTGTTTACCTCACTCTGAGTTCTGCTCATTCTGGCTACATGGCCTCTCTAGATCCCCACGTCATTTCATTTCTCAGTTAACTTCCATGCTCTTTTGCTGTTTTGCTTTGCCACTTGCAGATGGGACTGGGCAGTGAGCCCATGTGGTCCAGGCTGCTCCACAGCTACTCATCCCCTACTGACCTGTGGAGACAGAAGGAGCTTTGGTCAGGCTGGAGTTCCGGACAGGCAGACAGCACACACCCCTGACAATGGGACCCCTCAGAAAGTGTCCTTCCCTGCAGGTCTGCCTGAAGAGAGATGGACATGGCCATCTCCTCTACCTTCCAACCTAAGGCTCTTCAGCTAGTTTGGGGGTAGGAGACAGTGATAAAAACCCCTGTGCCCGGTCACATCTTCTTCCAAATATTACTGTCATACAGCTGGACTACATTCGAAATTAAAAATCTGAGGATTGTATGTCTTGTTTGTGCTCTGATTCTGCTCTTCTTGGGGTGATGGAATACTCATATCTAGTTTTGAAAAACACATCATCTTCCCTCTCTGTTAAATATAAATACATATCATGAACTGAAGAGGGTTCTCATTATAAAATGTGCAAACAGTCATTCTTGAGAAATTTTACTGTCACCTTCGTAAGGTTAGGTTTAACAATGCCTCCAAGTGTCTTTACAGGTAAATATGTCCATTAGGTTTCTTTTACATACACAGTTTCAATGCCCAGAGTGGGTAAAATTGATCAGCACTATCCTTGGAGTATTCTATCGAAGAGTTTCTCTCTGTCTGGGGTAGTAATTGTTGCTGATGTGAGGAGAGCAAAGAATCATAGAAGAGGGATTGTGACGAACACAGAAAATAATGATGGATCTAATTTATTTTGCTACCTTTGCCTCTCTGGATGTGGAGCTAATAGAAATTTAAAGCTGAAAGACCTGAAATGACTACTTTATGGGAAATTCCTCAAGGAAAAGGCCTATATATTATAGTTCAAAATTAATCCCACTGTTGAAGAGCACATAACAGGGCTTTGATTTTGTTGCACGGATATTGTTTCAGGCTACTTGAGTACCTAGATGCCTATAAAGTTTTCAATTAATCTGATAGTTTCCAAACATATTCCTCAGGACATAGTCCCAAGTAAAGCCAAATGACAAAACCAAAAACAAAACAAAACAACAGAATAGTTTCTTGGCAAGTAAGTTTGAGAAGTAGCTGCATACCACATGCACCTTTGGAGAGAATATGTTGAAAAACATTGTATGAAAATTCCTCCTTTTTTCCTTTCTGTATCCCCTTGAATTGATGTGCTATTCCTTTTCTCATTTATTAAACATTAGAATGCAGTATGTTAACTTTCTTCTTTTCTACCAGTTATAGCTGATCATCATGACAGTCATGATTTATTATTAAATCATAAGACATGACATTGAAGAGATATAAAGCCTGCAAGGCAGCTTCATTTATCTTCAGGTGGTTCAATTATACAGCGTCTTCACCTTTGAAATGGCACTTTTCATATGAGACAGTACTCAAGGTTGAAATACACACATTTGGAAATCCACTCAACATCTTAAGAGGAGTTTCTAATATATAATACAAATGCCGATAATCAAGCAGTTTGAGGATTTTTCTTTTCTCCCTTCCTATTTATTGAAAATTTATTTTGAAATTAGCTTTCCTGATTTTCTTCATGGCTATGCTGGACTGCATAAGTTGCTTTTACCTAGCCATCTTAAACATATTATTTTTCCTTTGAGAATGCTAAATTAAAGGAAGTTATAAATTGTTAAAAATACTACATTGAGCTGTAAATATGAATCATCACTTACATTCCAATATATTTGTTTATTCTATTTATATACCACCATATTTCAAAAACAATTTGATGGTGCTTATTATTTCATATAAAGGATTTTTTTGTGAAAACCGTAATGAACAGTGAGCACAGCTGTAATTACTATTCCAGCCTTGAAAGCCACTGTGATGAAGTCATGGAATTATGATCTCTTCTAAGCTTATAATTGTGTGTGAACATATGCGCAAGTTACTGCAGTGGGATCCTCAGAAAGAAGCACATTCTGGAAACATTTAAGACAAAATAAGTCTTTCTGATCTGTTAATAAAGTAAACAACCTGGATTTAAAAAGAATAAATCATATGTTAGGGACTAAAATGTCAAGTTCTTTATATGGGGTCACAACTCAGTGTTTTCTTCTTTTCAAAACTGGAAAAAAAAAAAAAAAAAGCCATGCAGTTGTTTTTATTGTTGAAATGTAAATGATTCACCTTCCAAAAGTTTCTTCAGGCTAAATAAGTATCATTTTAAGATTTTTTTTTTCTTTGAGTTTACCTGGGCTCTGAGCTGATCTCTTAGAGGAGATAGGACGTGTTCTGTAAAATAATTAGGACATCAGTCACTAGCTAACCCTGAGGCACATTTCAGGGCCATTGGACACCCAACACCCACTTTACAAGAGGCTGTGTCTAGTGAGAAAAGGGCCTGGCCATCCCAATGACTGCTCTTGGAGATTCTGCAAAGAGACTTTCCTTGATAATGATGCCTTTATATAGCCACGTTTGACTATGCAAAGAGGCAAGACAAAACTATGAATCTATCTACCTGCTCAGGAAGCCAAGCTTATAAAGAAAACAATTCATTTAACCTTTCTGACTGCTTTACCTTGTCTGAGAGGCCAAAAGGAACTGGGCCTTTTCGTCTAACTTTTTTTTTTCTGCTTCTGCAGCTTGGCATGAGTTCTGAATTAGCAACAGAGCTGAAAGTCTTTTTTGGTGTTAAATTTATTCAGGGAAAAACATATCCAAGGACTTATAATTCTGAAGTTTCAAGGAAAAATCCTAAATGCAGAAAATGACACATTTTTTAAGCAAATATGAAGGCATATATATCATAATTTACTTAAATTGCTGATGCATTTTTTAAGATGTTGAAAAATTCATTTATTGAAATGAATTTTATATGCTTATTGTAGAAAACTTGAAAACTGTAGAAAAATGTAAAGAAGTAAAATGGAATCAACCATAATTCTATTATCCAAAGAAATGCCCTATTAACCTTTAAGTGTTTTTCCTAAATGTATATAAACATAGGCACAAAATTTTGATATAACTTGTATGCATTTGAAAGTCCTCTCTATGGCCATGATAATCTTGGCAGTTAATAGCAGGAAGAGCAGTACAAACTGAAAAGGGGCTGTGTCTATTATAATAAAGAACAAATGATATGGAGAACAGTGTTTTTCTCGGCAGATCTTCATCGTTTAAAACTCCTTCCAACAATCACCATGTGAACATGCTTAGAAGCTGACTCTACCCCTCACCCCTCAAGGCTTCAGATAAGATCTCAGCCTTAGCTAACAGCTTAACAGCAACCTTACGAAAGACCCTGAGTCAGAGTCATTTAACTAAGCCACACTTGAATTTCCAACCTACAGAAATAGTGACATGATATTTGCTACTTAAACCTCTAAGTTTGGGATGATTTGTTATGGAGCAATAGATGAGTAAGACATCGCATAAGATAGTTAAATGAACCTTGGTCATTATACAAACTCTACCACTTAATTTACTGTAAAATATTAGTTAAGCCATTTAACCACTTACCTGATTCTTAGTTTCCTTATTTGTAGAGTTTGACCAGACTAATGTTTCCCAAACTTCAATCATTCATTTAAGGCTTTCTAATATTTTCCATATCTACTTAACAACCTCTAATGTTTTTTACTGAGTTCTTTGAATTGTATCATGATACAAAAATACCTTCAAGCCAATTACGCCATTTAGCAAACATCTCTTTGGTAAATACTACGAATCCTCTGGTCATTACACGTTGGTGGAGGATATTTTCCTCTTCCTAACAACTTCGTTACCAGATAATATACTACAATTAATGAAAGTCTCAGATCAAATGCTGTCAAATGTGCAAACATTTACCATATTTCACCAAAACTGAGATGCCACCTATTGTAAGATGCATAATAATTCTACAAACCACTGAGAATGAAACACTTCTAATCGTGATTATAAAATGCAATCGATTATATGACACGTCCAATTCCAGGCATATTAAAATGTGAGAAAAATGTGCACTTTAAGATAAAAGAAATAAGGTATTAGCAGCTAATAACCAAAATAAGTCACTCATTCTATTCAGAACCTTTGAAGTCCCACTTCTGTCCTAAGTACACTAGCTCTAACAAGAAAGACTACTCCAAAAGGGACATCACAGTGCCTGATGCCAGTGTTCTGAGCACGGTCTTCTTATTGAAGCCATCCTTGGAATAAGATCAGGCTACAGGGCCCTCCACGTACTTATGCAGGATCAGCATGGCTCAGGAACTCAAGTGCAGCACTTCTCCTAACTCATTGCTTTTCTTGAACAACATTCATTTAAACCAACAAAGGTGATTTCTAACATACCTTACACTAATTAACAAAGCATTTGGTATAGGTTTGATTAGGGACATGCCGTCTTTTAAGTCTAGTTCTTTTTAGGTACTGAGTCCTGATTAAATAATGTACTGTTCCTGGAGTGTAGATTAGAAACAACTTGTTCAAAATACACATCCTGCTGTTTACACTAATACATCTTAAAATAAATAGTCATATCCGCAGTATAAAAACACTTTTATTTCACAAAAGTAAATTTATCTAGGTAGGAAGCTCCGGATCACTAAAATGGATAGCAATGCTTTGAATAGAAGCCACCTTTAACATGAACACAGTGTATTAGAACAACACTGGGTACCATGGCCTAGTTCAGGCTCTACGCTGAGGCCAATTCTCTCTTTGTTAAAAGAGATGAGTAATTGAGATTCTTTTCCTTGACTTAATTGGAAGGGAAAAAACTGAAAAGGGAGTCATTTCCTTAGATGGTTATTCAAAGTTATTTAAAGCTCTGTAAGTGCACCACCAGTGTCTAGGTCTCAGAATTGGGAAAAACTGGATTAGATGATTTCAAAGTCCCTGACAAGTTTGATATTCTCTGAAATGCAATTTTTCTCATTCTTCTTTTGAAAAGCTGTGCGTGGAAAGATGTGTCATCTCAGAAAATAGTACCTAGGTCATTGGTATCTTATACAGATTAGTTGCTGTGAATACTCAAAGCAGTGAAGTATTTATTTTCCTAATGAGTTCATTAATAAATGGGAACGTTATAGGCAATAACATATTTTTCCTTGTGCTGTTTATATTATGCGTTTATACTATTTACATTACAGATTTTAGCCTGTATTAAGAATGCAAGTTCAAGCCTCCTGGTTTCCCGGTTTTAGTGAAAACAAAACAAAACAAACCCCAAATGGTTTATTTGTCGGAGATTTCAGGATCTAATAAGCCAGTGATGAAGTAGCAGTATCTGGTACAACTTGAACTGGGGCACCACTCGGCACTCCTTTACTGGTATAGAGCTCACGTGCTTCGATGGATAAGTACTTCCAAGTGACCCTTACAAAAGTCATCATGATGTCAGCTGAGCTAAAAGAGCCTGCACTGATAACCAGTAGTTTAGTTTTCCATCTTCTTTGTGACATGTTTGGCAGAGTATCTGCATTCTTTATGACTCGCTGCAGAAGAGAACTCTTCTCTCTGTAACTTACAGGAAAATGAGAAAAAATGTTTTATGACTCTGGGGAGTGATATAGGTTCTGGTGCCTGGAATTGCTCACCCGTGGATAACCTCACCCGTGCATTTTCAAAAGTGGGAAGTGAAGCTCAGGAAGAGACATTTATCCATTTCTCACATTTTTCAGTGTTTGTTTTAAGATTTATCCTCAAATACACATTTTATTAACCTGACTAAAAATTTGAGAGAGATACCTATTTGAGTTCTTTTGAAAAAATTCTCTAACAGTCTTAAATTTCTTTCATACAATTTTATCAAGAACAAAAAAGGCCAGACGTTAGTATTCTTGCTATAGAGTTTTATCAAAAACTGGTAAAAAGTATCTTCTGCCGAAACTTTCCAATCTCCAACCGCTTTACATTTTGTTTTAATATTTTAGCATTTTACACCTTTTTGAAGTTTAATATTGAAACCAGTTTTTTCTTTCTCTTTATTAATAGTTTTTACTTTCTCTTATTCCAAGGAGTGGGTTTTTCTAGCATCTAATTAAATATTAATAACTGAAAATAGGTTGTGTTAAGGACACGATATAAAAGAACAAACGCAACCAACAGTAAAATTAGCAATTAATTGATGGAGCTTTCTTTAATGCTTCCCCAGCTCCCTCATAGTCCTCACTCAGTCTGTGTATTGATTCTCTATGCTTCCAAACTTCCATCTATCAATATTCATGTATTCTGTGTCTCACTTCCGCCTGAGATAACATGATAGCTTAACCATCTCTAAGGTATTAGTATTGACAGCTACAGTTTTCCTCAAAGGCAACGTATGGTTTGAAAACTGCCTTTCATCCAGTCCAGAGCAGTAACCAACAGTGACAATTCTGGCACTGAAGCAAGAAAGTGACAAAGATCTTTTTATTGTAATTTGTGAGATTTTTTTTGTGTGGCGGGGGCGTTGTCATGCATCAAACTACACCAGGCGTATGGCTAAATATGGCACAGATTCTATCTGAAGTAGAGCATAATCTTTCATTAAAGTTGTAATTTTTGTTCGCTCTGTTAACAAACCTTTTTTTTCTGCAAAAGAATGTGTTTCTCATTGAGATATAGGTATGCCAAGTCTGAGATTTAAAATCCAAAGCATACTGTATTATCTAAGAGCAAATAAAGCTTTGGAAAACATTATCTGATGGAAAATTACTAGATTGTTTTTTTCCTTGGTGCCCAAATATATTTTCTTCAAACATTTATCAGCTAATCATTTTGTAGTTTTAGGGAAATTAACATTTATTTGGGAAAACTTATAGGCCATTAAAACCAGTAATGGCAGGGATGATAACCTTGGCAGTTTATACTATATAACCATTAACACTGTCAAAAATGTTTGACTTTCTAAATCCATGTGATTTATGTAGCTCGTTTTTTTTTACATTGAGATATGTAATGGGTAAACATTAATGTCATTGTATAATGTTAATCCTCTGCAAATTGTACCAGTTTGACAACTGGGTGGTTTGATGTGCAAAAGAACGGACCGCTGGGTGTGTCTCGGTTGTATTACATGTATACAGTTACATTGATTAGGGCACAATAGATGTATTTTAACCAAATGTTGTCTTAAATGGTTTCTAACTTTTATATCACTTGTGCTGTGACCTATGCTTGTCCTGAGGTATAACCACTTCATACACTCAAGACAGAAAGGCCTTACTGACAGTAAGAGCAGGCAAAGCAGTATTGTGTGTTACATCCAAACAGCTATATTCTGTCTCCACCACTCAGTTATAGGAGTCATTTAACTTCAGTGTCCTTAGCTATAAAACTGGGATTATAACTGATCTGACTGTGATGATCAAATATATAAAGCAAGTAACACTTTTGCCTGGCAAATGGAAGTTGTACAACTAGTGCTAAATTTTATTTATATTTTAATCTTAAGGATTAAAATTGTCCAGCAGATGCTGGAGGTTGAGGATATGGTGGTTGGGATGTTTCTAGACAAAATTATTGATAATAATTCCAGTTGTACTTACCTGAATTTGATCTATTTTTTTCCCCCTTAGGCTGATTCATACTTTTAGAAATGTTTTCTTTGTTAGTAAGACCGAAATCAGGTATGATGAGGTAGTATATGAGCAATGTGCTCTAGAATCGGGGGATTTTATTTCCAGCTGTGGCTTTGCCACTTACTTGCTGGAAATGAGGGTGTTCTGTTGCGAGGTCTGAGACCACGCCAGGTGTGGAATGGGGCAACTGAACTAATCAGATCATCTGTGCCACTTCTCTTCCTCCCCTCTCCGGAGCTGTATCTTCCAGTCAGAGAAGACAGTGGTACAACTCTGCAATTCAGGATGTTTGATCACCTAGGCTTCCTCATTAGAAACCCCCGAAATTGATTATTGACCTTGTTTTAGAATAGATACTTCCCTGTTGGCATCTCCCCAAAATTGTGGTCAGCTGCCTGCTGAGTACTGCAGAAGTGCCTTCCAGCCTTTTAAACCCCAATAAATGTCATACAACACTTTCCACTCTTTTTAAGGACCATTCCACTTTAACTCTGACACTGCAGCAGCAATTCAGCGTCAAACACTAAGAGACGATGCTGAAATTATATGGTTCTCAAAAAGCAAAATGGAACACAATTAAAAAAATAGAACAAACTGCCTCCCCCACCACAAACAATTCTGAAAGCCATGTTAAAGTGTACTCGTGAAACCTTCCTGTAAGCCTGACCCCCTCACGTCCCTCCGTCCAGGTGGAAGTCCACTGGGGCATCTGGGCTCAGCACCAAAATTCATCACATGTGCATGATTTCATGATCTCTTCTTCACGGAGGGGGAATGCAATATTGGTTTCAGGGTGCCTGCTTCATTTCTATTGCCATATGCAAGACACCCTCTTCCCTAAAGTACCTCCCAGGGGTGCTTCTCACATCTTGGTACAGTGCGTGCTAGCCTACCAGGGCTTTATTGGGGTCTCAGGTTGATACCTGGTTGCTTTTGATTTTTTCTGGGAATTTCATCATCCTTTCCAATTCTTCCTCTCCATTCACACTTTCTAAAGTGTTAAACAACTAATATTTTATGATTCATGATAATATTCTAATGGAGCTTATGACATTCACCTAACTTGGGGGAATGTGACTTTTTTGCCAGTGACATTTTTGGGACATGCAATGCATTTCCTTTGCTTTCCAAATGCAGAGATGATTCCCTGTCCCCCCTCAAGTCCACTATTTTTTTTTTCATTTCAGAAAGGAAGGGAGGCAGAGTGAAAAAGAGATGGCATAATGACATTTTATAGTCAAGTACTTATTAAATTTTGCTCTGCTATAAAAGCTACCTTATACTTTTTACTCTTTTGCATAATCATGAGATTTTTTGTGAGGATCAGTTAGTTTTATAACAATTTCCAGGGCCATGACATGGCTTTTCATTCTAAAAGAAAACAAATGAACAAAGGGCTTGGGAGAGTTTTACACTGTTTCCTAATTTGAGAAAACTCTCAGGGGTAGTTCTGTTTACTAATACCTGGATTCCCTAGCTGCGGTAAATTGCGCATCCTTCTGGCCAGCTTGTCCTTGTTGCTCACTTCAGATGTCTGCTCCCAAACAGACGACACTCCCAAGCAGATGTTCTGGCTCCGTGCTCTGACTCCCACCTAGCAGTTTTGGCTGCTGCCCACTTATTTCTCAGCAAGAGTTTCTCCTGGGGCAGAGGAAGACCAGATTCCAACACCTGGGAGGGTCTTTGAATGACCTTAGCTCTTGTTATTTTCTGCTTAATCACCATGTAATTTACTTGTTTCTATTGCTGCTACCCCTGCCCCACCTCTCATTTCGGAGACAAGAACCTGCCTCTTCTAGAAGGCATTTTTGCTACTACTCAGAATCATAAAGCATATTTCATTAGTATTTAAATCCTCAGTGCACAATAGTAACTAAAGCAGAGTTCGTTCGATAAGCTAATATAATTCCCAATGTTGCTAAGTGTACATTTCAGAAATCACCCAATTCTCTAAGAAGAAACCAAAAAAGGACTTTTATTAGTTCACTAATTTCCTTACTCCCATCTTCACTTTACACAGTTTACTTTTAGTCATCTTCTCTAATGATGAGAACAGAAATCATAAATTCATGAATATGCAATCGAATCCCCAACCCATCTGACTTTGGAATGTGTTCTGTGTTTACAGGCAGATTCATATGTCTAAAGCCAGGGAGAGACACGACCAATAAATCAAGAGGTCTGGACATCTCCCAGTTTGGGAGGAACTGGGAATATCTCCAATTTCCTTTTCTATTTTTCTCTCCCTCCCTCTCCATCCTATACATAAACATCTTGGTCTCATTCTGAAGCAAAGAATGAGCAGAAGTGCCTTCTCAGACTTTTACTGGAGAAGAGAGGTATTTAAATGTCTGGGCTTAAAGGACTTCTTTGCATGGTGTGTTCAAAATAATTAGACTCAAAACCCCTTAGACAAATAGTGTATGTATTGAGCACACTACATGCCCGGGGTATTTGGGAGATAAAGATATAGGTTGATTTTAAGATGGGGGACACAAATCACTACCTACAGAAAAAAATTTACATGCAATGCAGTAATAACAGCCATCTGCATAACACAGGCATGAAAGGTTCTGGGCCTTCAGAGGAAGGATAAATTACTTCATCTGGGGGCAAAGAGGAGTAACCAATAGTTGGGCAATTTTTACCTACGATTATGGAATGAATGTACTGGTAGAGTGGGTGAAAGGCATTCCAGATTGAGAGAATGGCCTGAACGCAGGGGTAGAGGCAAAACATAGCCATTTGTGTCAAGAGAACAGGATAAATGTATGAAAATGGTGCCGTATAAGAGAGCAGAAGAGCACAGTGGTTTTACAGTATGTTTATCATTGTTGAATGAGCAAGGGCATGGCATAGTAGAATCCCTAAAATGGAAGCAGCTTATAGGAAAACTGGACAGCTGGTGTCGGGAAAGCTGGCCAGAAATTACTTTCAATAAGAGAAAATATGTAGCAAAAAGTCTTTGAATAGGGGGGCAACCAGGGCCAGCTTCTCAGACCTGGGCCCTGTGGAGTCCCACACAGGGTCTCAGTCTAGGGGGGCCTCATGCTTGGTGTAACGCTCTGCTATTGCTGCCTTCAAACTCGTAATTTTTGATCAAGGGACTCCACATTTTCATTTTGCATTGGGCTCCAAAGATTAAGTAGCTGACTCTGCTGCTCAACAATGGAAATTAATGAAGGAGCCATGCACAGGGGCACGAGGAAGGAAGAAGGGACGTGACTGGTGACCAGAGTGTAAAAATCCACGAGGTCATATACCGGGAGTCTTACGGAACAGGCAATGCAGCAAGAATCGGGTCAGGCCCAGGGGACTGCTCGGAGCAGGTGGCCTGTTTGGAACCTTTGTGTTTGGTATTGAAGGCCAGAGGCATGTAACAGGCAAGGTGTGCATGAAACCATGGTGAAGAAAGTGGCAATGGTGGCCGGAAGGAAGGAAGGCATGGCTTCTAGAAATCAGGACAGAGAAGAATGGGGAGCTTGAAACCCAGCAACAGGACAGGTGATCTGTGGACAGAGAAGAAAGGGAGTAGACTTGTGAGGCCCCAGTGATGTTGACTCCATAGGGTAGGGGCGCCCGGAAGGCAGGAAAGAAGTCTCCAGGTGAGTCGTGGTAGGAGAGGCTGATCTGTAGTGGGACCTGGAACAGGCCCTCCTGCAGGGAACAGAGGAGGCGCTTCTCTTGCTAATCCTGTGCTTTTCAAAGGGAGTAAAGGTTTTCTGGATTTTAAAGCTACAGGAAAATATGTGTACATTCCTGAAGCATTGATTTTATGTGTAGATGTAGGGGAATTTTTACATTAAGACAAATACTACTGAATTATGAAGTTGGAAGAAACATTCACATGAATGTTTAGGATAAACCTTGAAACTTTCAAAGACATGTCTGCTCTCCGCCACTGGCTTGCACCACTGTCTCCTGCTCACCAGGGACACGTTCAGGACTAACTGGCCCGGCTTTCCGCAGGAGGTGGGAGTTTGAGCATCACCTGGGGAGTTTTGAAAAAAATCTCCATTCCTGGAAATTGAGTTAGTATAATTTGTGTTTCTTAAGGATTTCACAGGTGATAGATATATGACTGTTCTAGGTCTTTTTTTCCCCTCTCCTTTCTGCTCCTCTTCCCTCTCTCTCACCTTCCACCCTTCTCTCCTCTCTCCCTTCCTTCTCTTTCTCTTCTTTCTCTCCCCCGCCCCCAAAATGAAAGAATATAGCTCTGTTTGGGGACAATCCCAAAACGAGGTCCTTCAAGCTTAATAGTAAGCTGTAGCTTTTAAATTAGACCTAAGTCATTGAAAATCTGCCTTTATTTCTGTGTATTTTTCCCTGTTATCTAAACCTGCAACAAAATGTTATTTAGAACATTCTGTACAGAGTGTTAAAGAAAGAGTTGTAGGTCCCCCTCGAGACAGCTCATCTACAAGGGAGCAGAGTTCTCTGGATGGGAATTAGAGAGAGGTCTCCAGGGAACCACTAGCGGGTCTGGGCTACAAAGTCCGCCACCCTCTCCACTCAAGAGCCTCTTCCCACAGACAACTTGGGAGGATTTGAGAGTATTTTGTCTTATTTAATGTCAGCAGTTTTTCTTTTTTCTTTTCTTTTTTCTTTCCTTTTCTCTTCTTTTCTTTCTTTTCTCTTCTCTTTTCTTCTTTCTTTCTTTCTTCCTTCCTTTCTTTCTTTCTTCCTTTCTTTTTTTTTTTGCCTAAGATACAAAGAGTTGCTGTGAAGCAGAGCCTCAGAAGAGGTGGTGGATTTTGGAGCCTTACAATGGCTGATGGAGCCAATGTGAGAAAGAGAAGAGTGACTGAGAAGAGTGGAATGTCAAGCCTAGGCAACTGTGTTTATTGTGGTTTCACACAGAAGCGGATCAGGAAAGCTATCTGCGGTGGAGAGACTATGAACACCTTATTGGCGGGATGGCAGGCTCAGAGACAGCCATGCAGGATGTGCTTGAGATGAGGACCTGGAGCTCGGGAGGAAGCATGACCCGCACTGAACTCACCTTGTGCCACCCGCTATCCTTAGCATTTTACATGCATTTGTTTCCTTCTGGTAGAAAAGACATCAGATGATATATGTCTTCTTATAGGGAAAGCTAATATCTCATAGAGGAGAAAGACAGACTTACAAGAAGTCTTATTATATTTTGGTTCTGTATTTAAGCCCCATTGATTCAAAACATACTCACTTCAAGACATTACTTGATCTTGTGTTTAAGATGTCCATTTGAGCCATTACTTTTTGTGTGTGTGGTAACTGAAGTATCAAGATAATTGAAAGGAACAAGATATAATGCAGTTGTCATTATACACTTTAGAAATAAATAAAAGAGATCAACTTCACTCATACATTTGCCCCTGGGTGTCAGAAACTCAAACTGGATTAAGGGCAGGTAAGTTAGTCGAAGTATACTAGGGTTTAACAGATACTTTTCACTTGTGGCCACCCAAAACTTCTGCGCCTCTTCCTTGCATGTCGATAATTTATGATTCTCAACTTCTCAAGGTAATTAGAAATCTCCATCTCCTTTATAGCTAGAAGTAAACTTGTGTTCTGGCGGGAGTCCCTGGGAAAGCTCTTTCTCAAATAAAATCTCATGCTGTTCTTCATCTTGCCTGAAATTCAGATATATCACCTTGCAGAGTCTCATCAAGGTGCTGCAGCCTCTTGGACCATTGTGATAAACGCTCTAAGAGCGGTGGAGCTGGGAAGCTGGAGGGAATGTGGATCCTTGATGTCATCCTTACTTCAGCCCTGGACTTCTTGCACCCTAAAAGAAAAAACTGAAGCCACTATTGATTGAGGTTTCTATTCCTTGTAGTGGAGCCAGTGATTTCTGGCTAATGTGTGGGGTGTCTCAGAGAAGCAAGGGCAGTGATGTGATCAGTTCTCAAGAACAACCAGAACACATATGAAGCCAGGACTCTCCATTTCCACTTTTCTTTCTACTTTGGCTTCACTCTTTACTTGCAGCAGAGTGGGTTTTTGTGGTGAAAACATGGCAACTCCTAGCTTCCAGCTTTCCATCTTATGACTCCTGCCCCAGGTCCTCAAATCCTGAAGAACGGTTCCCTTGTCTTGGCTTAGGTCAGATTCCGTTTCTATATCAATCAAATTTGGCCAGAGGATTGAAATATTTTAAGAACTTAACAGTTCCCAGAAAACCCATATAGATAGAGAAAGTGCTAGGGGAGCTCTTGGAGACATTGGCAGTGGGGCCTTCTGGGACGATAAATCAATAGCTCTCCATTACAGTTTGCATTGGTAATGGGAGCAAACTATATTTTGTGTCTAATTGCCTGCTATGAGCTATGCATTTTATGCTGATGGGGTAAGAGCTGTTGTCTCATCCTTTTTTATTTTTAATTTTTGTGGCTTATTTTTTAGTACCCAGGCTTAATAAGCTTTAGCAAAATAGGAGATATCAGATTTCCATGACATGATACATTTTGGTAATTTCAGAAAGCAGAAAATGCTGGAATCTTTTCAACCCAAGTGGTTCTTCTGAATATAGTGGTTCAATTTGTATGTTAACAAAGTCTGTACTGCCTTCCCATAAGAACTGTAGTAAAGCATTTGAAGATGCATCCTTCACTTTTGTAATTGGTAACAGAAGTTTCTATCTTTCCACATCCCTTTAGTGATTTCACTGTTTATTGTTAAAGCTGTACGGCAGCGGCTGTTTAATTGCTTGTGTATATAGTAGATTATTGGAATGTTCTCCCGAAATTGGAATTATTTGTTTTGAAATTTACAGTCACTCACTATCTATGTAAAATTCTGCACAACTGTGTATTTTTTTTTTTTTTTTGCTATGGGTACTGTTTAAATAATATTTAAAATAAGAAGGAAGATGTTTCTCTTCTTTATATATGTTTGCCACATTATTACTCTAGGTCTATTGATATTAGTTAGTGTTGCTTCCTAGCAATGATGTTTTTTGATGTGTGACACATTCTTACTGGAATCTCATCTGTGGCAGATTATACTTTCTAAAAATTGCCACACCAATATATACAGCTCATTCTGTGCTCTTCTTACAATGTGACATGCCCTTCTCTAGCCCAAGTTTGGGATGATGCACTCTTTCTTTGAATATGCATGGATTTTTTTAAAATGCCTGGACCAATAGAATGTGGCAGAGATGATGCTGTGTGACTTCTGAGACCAGAGCATAAAATGTGCTATGACTTCTTCCTTGCTCTCTTGGAATGTATCCTTCGCTACCATGTTGTGAGGCAGCAACATAGGGAGGCCACATGCAGCTATTCCAGGCTGCAGCTGCAGCACAATTCACAGCTGACAGCCAGTATCCACTGTCAGACATCTGAGTAAACGAGTCTTTATGTCATTTCAGAGCCCAGACTTTTAAGTCCTCTTGCTGAGGCCCTAGGTTGTTTTATGCTATTAATTTTGGTGGTAATTTTTTTTACACAATCATAGAAATGGAACATTCTTTTTCTGAAAAATATTTAAGGGTAAAAACATTAAAAATAAATTAAGAGAGAGTAGCACAGACATATATATACTACCAACTGTAAAATAGTCAGTGGGAAGTTGTTGTATAACAAAGGGAGTCCAACTTGAGGATGGAAGATGCCTTAGAGGACTGGGGCGGGGAGGGTGGGGCGGACTCGAGGGGGGGGGAGTCAAGGAAGGGAGGGAATACCCTGGTGTACCCCCCCCAAAAAATAATAAAAAAATAAAAATAAATAAATTAAGGTATTTCTAATAATGCTACACTCTATATACTAGGGTGAGTCAAAAATTATCCGCACTCTGGTTATATTAAAACTTCTGTTGGCCACACTGTCTTATCAGTGCTTTCTGTTCAAGACTACTGTCTCCCCAGTCCCTGTTGTGCAGGTGCGAACGTGTTACATCAGTTCATTTGTAACTGCTGTGCGAAGAAAAATGGATGCCCCACTTGTGATTTGCATGAAAGAAGAGCAGCCTGCAGTGATTTCTGTTTTGGGTCTGAGGATGTACACGTCCACACACTTCTGCCCACACTGTCGACATTCTGCAAAAATTTCATGTTGAGGTGTTAAAGCATCCTTCCTATAGACCTGATCTTGCTCCATTGGACTTTCACTTGCTTGGTACCCTGAAAGCAGCCCTACAAGGATGAAGTTTCACTTCTAATGAAGAAGTGAAGACAGTGGTGCATTTGTGGCTCACAGGTCAGCCTAAAACATTTTTTAATGCGGGAATACGAAAGCTTGTTGACAGATGGACAAAGTGTATTGAAAAGCAAGGAGATTATGTCGAAAAATGGTGTATCTGTCTTTTTCTAAAAGTTAATGAAAATAAGTTCTACAGTCAGAGTGAAGATAATTTTTGACTCACCCTTGTAATATAAGAATCTTTTATTTAAGTATCCATCTACCTATTCCAAGGGGGTGTTTGGATATATCACCCCCTTTGGAATAGCATCTGCTTACTATTAAATTATAAAAATCATCTCAGGGTGGACATCTCCCACTGATTTGAAATAATTTAGAAAAAAGATATTTCAGAGAAGACCCAAGGAGATGTTCCTATGATGAAATATTGGAATGATTACTGATGGAGGCAGGGCTATACTCATCTCTAAAATTATTTGAAAGTAACCACAGATTTATCTAGCTTAGTTTTATTTAGATTATAGATTATAGACATACAGATTAGAACAGATTTGAGGTCTTATATTGCTTTATTTTTATGGCTTTGGAACGTCCTCAATTTATCAATTACTTATGAAGAGAATATTACACATTAAAGACACAATGGTTAAATATCAATTTTGATTAATGCTCATGAAAAGGAAGTTACAGTCTTGCATATGGAAGTTTAATCTCCTACATATGAAATAGAGTTCTATATTATGGTTTCTCAGTATTGTGAAAGAGTTATATAGATTGCTAATTTTAGATTTTCTAAAATTTATAAAATTTTGAATTTTATTTACATTGCTTTTAGTTTGATTTCTGAAGAATTTCTCAATTATCAGTGTGTGCTGGATATAATAGCCTGTATCCCTGAGATTGAAGCACATTTTTGCTTTTGCATTCTCAACCAGCCATATTTTTTTGGTTTGGACAGTGTTCATATTAAGCTTTATATCTTCAAAGTTTTGTTGCTACATGGTCAATTCTTTATCACCCTTGGGACTCTAATAAACATAAAGAATCCAAACAATCAATTTGACAATAGCATTGTATTTAGCAAGAAATCACAAGCACCACCAACTAGAAGCTCAAACTTAAGGAACAAATTCCTACACTGAGAGCAACATTTATAGTCACCCCACACTTTATCTAATACTCATTTATTTATAGACTATGTACATATAGTTTCTTGATAACTCTTCAATACTCAGGTTTCCTTGTTTCCTGTTAGTCACTGAATCCTCAACTTTGTAATACAGAGAATCATCCAGGTAAGCTGTTCAAAACCTCTTCTTAACTCTTTCAAAGCAGAAATGAACACACACGGTAGGTAATCAATGGAAAGAAAAGAATTCTTTTAGGAAAATAATTCTGAAGATAAGAACAAACCCATCTCCTTGTGAGCTTGTTTTAGTTCCAATGTTCAGTCAGGGACCTGTTTTTTTCTTTCTATCCTTTAATAGACTGAGCTGACATTCTCCCTGCTATGCATTGTGTCCCACAGGGAACTCATTTATTCTCCTCCTCAAAAACTGAAACTCTCTCCCTTCTGTATTTCCTGTCTCAATTATGACCCAACTGAATATACAAATGTTCCAACCAGGGAGGTAAGGATAATCCTAGACACTTTACTCTTTCTTAACCAACAAATCCAGTTCCTTTTCAAATCTTGCTGATCTATTTCTGTAGTCATTTCTCAAATCTGTCTCCTTCTCATCTCTATTTGCCACTGCCCCACCTCTGATCTGACACTTATAGTCTCCATCTATAGTCTGTCTCTCTGCTCCGTGTTTGCTCTCTTAGGTACATTTCCACTAGGACATCAGAGGATTTACACAAAATGCAAATCAGATCCTGTCAATGTGCTGCTTGAAATCAATCAAAAGCTTTTCATAACCTACAAGATAAAATAAAATCTACTCACGTGGCATGCAGGAACCTCTATAACTCTGTCTTTCAGTCTCTTTCTTTTCTTTTTTTCACCTAGTATCCAACATAGATACTAAACATACTAAACTTCCTGTGGTTTCCCCCAAACACTATGCGTTTTCTTTGTAACAAGGCATTTTTAGTGGTCACACTGGGATCATTTTGGAAAGTGAAAAGAACAACTTCTGGCTCCCTACAACCTCTACCCATTTGCATTCGTTTCCTATTGTTGTTATGACAAATCACCCCACACTTAGTGGATTAAAACAACACAAATTTATTATCATATGGTTCTGGAGGTTAGAAGTCTGAAATGGGGCAGCAGGGCTCTTTTCCTTTTGGAGGCTCTAGAGGAGAATTGTTTCCTTGCCTTTTCCAGCTTATAGGAAAGGAACTGCCTAATTCCTTGGCTTGTGGCCAAGGAGCTGCATCATCACATCTTCCCTGACTTTGACTCTCCTCCTACCTCCCTCTTTTCTCTAATAAGGACCCTTATAAATACACTGGGCCCTCTAGATAATTGGTAATGTTATGAAGAAAGAAGAATAGTTAGACGAATTGATATAGCTCCTTTGGAAACCAGTTTGGCAATACCTTGTAAAGTTGAAAATGTACTTACCCTATGGCCCAGAAATTCCTTTCCTAAAGTATATTCCCTAGAGATGCTATTGTATGTTTCTGCCAGAGGTTACATATGAGACCATTCAGGTTAGCATTACTCCTAAGAGTAAAAACCAGACACAATTTAATATCCATCAATTAAAGAGGTGAAAAACAAATTGTTGTATATACACAAAACAGAACTGTTTGCAACAGTGAAAATGAATTAAATGTAACTTCACACATCAACATTTCTGACTCTCAAAATCATGGAATGCTAAGCAAAAAATGTGACTGATGAATGCATACGAAATGACTCCATTTAAGTAAATGACAAAATGGGTAAAACTAAACAATAGCAAATATAGGTATGTCTGTGTCTATGTGTGGTAAAATTTTTTAAAAGCAAAGGAAAGATAAAAATTTGACATAACAGTTTACCAGTGATGGAGAGAGAGGGATCCTATCATATTAGGAATAGGAGACTTCAGATATATACTGGTGATATCCTATTTCAAGCATGGTGGTGGAGGTGCATGGATGCTTATTTCTTTCTAATATTATTGTTTAAAATGAATATATGTTATACATGTATGTTTATGCATGGCATATTTAATAATAAAAAAGTGACTTTTTTTTAAAAAGAAAGAGCACTGGCAAAAAGCCCTAGGAACCCAGGTTCCAGTCTTAGCAACATATCTCACAGGTGTTTACTTGGGCAGATGTTTGAGTCTGAGTTTCCTCATCTATAAAGACAGGACTTGAAATTGGCAGTCTTGAAGGACTCCAGCAACTCAAGTTCTTGGTTGTTGTGAGATATTCAGCCTTTTTAACTTGGCTGTGACAATTTTTAGGGACAGAAGAATAAGCTTCCTCTTGGGAAAAATACGTTATATTCTGATTATCATAGATAAACCCAATGAATTTGATGGCTTCCCAGTGGTTCATCACATTTGGACTTGTCTCATATACTCGTATCTTACTCAGTATTTTCATATTGGGCCATAAGTCATTCACCATGACTTGCTGTTTTCTGATTCTGATTTCCCTGTGGCTTAAGAGGAATTTAAATATCTATACTTATTCTGACCATGGATTTATACCCATGTTACATGGAAATGGACTGAGGATGATGGACATATGAACGTGGCTAAAGAGTGTATTGGGCAGTTTACTTCGGGCATTAGAGGTATTGTGGGAAGGGATTTATATAATTAATAAAAGGAATTAAAAAGTTACAGGGACTTCCCTGGTTGTGCAGTGGTTAAGAGTCTGCCTGTCAATGTAGGGGACACAGGTTTGAGCCCTGGTTCGGGAAGATCCCACATGCTTTGGAGCAACTAAGCCTGTGTGCCACAACTATTGAGCCTGTGCTCTAGAGCCCGTGAGCCACAAATACTGAGCCTGAGTGCCACAACTACTGAAGCCCATGCACCTAGAGCCCGTCCTCCACAACAAGAGAAGCCACCGCAATGAGGAGCCCTGGCACCACAACAAAGAGTATCCCCTGCTCACCACAACTAGAGAAAGCCTGCATGTAGCAATGAAGACCCAACACAGCCATAAGTAAATAAATAAGTAAATTTATTTAAAAAAATGTTACAGAGGCCAGAGGGAGAGTGTAGCTATCACGCTGAAGGGTTTTTGCTTTATTGGCATATTAATTCCTGGCACCATTAGCAAATCACAAGGTTTTGTTTATGCATGATATTGGAAGACAAACTATTTTATAAAGTGGTTTAACATGCTACTTGTCGTTTTTTGGTGAAGTAATATTGGACTCTAGCTGCAAAATTATTTGGGGATGATATTATTTAGAATAAGAAAACTATTTTATCCTGTGATTTCAGGAAACAAATTATTTTACCTAATATGCTGCCACTCTAAATACATAATTTTAAAAAGTTAATGATGTGTTTATGAAATACAATACATATGACAAACCATATTCTCCCTCTTTATCTCCAGAATCTTTAAAAGTATATGAAATATACATAGAAAAGTAATAGCAAGTTGGGAATATAATTTAGGTTCATAGGCAATAAGTAAATGATGTAATAATTTTTTAAAAAACTGACCTCCATTTTATAGATCTTCCTCTTAAGCTATTAAGCCAGACTCTCTATTGTGGAATCCTTTCAATGATCAAAATCACATTTCAAATTTTTTAAAAAATGAAATAATGTGCAGGCAGGTTATATATCAATTAAACTGTGGGCATTCTATTCTATCATTCCCCATAAACCAAAAGTATTATGTATTATGCTAACATCTGTGGCCCAAATATGAAGTTGACAAAAATCAGCTTTAATGGCTTTTCCCACTCTAAAATAACATCTAGTTTCAATCTGTGGTTAAAAAATTCTTGAGTGTCAAAGTAATATACGCCTCATGTTTCTGACCTTTTTGTGTTTTTCCACTGAACATAGTTTCACTGGAATCTAAGTTAGGCTTTAAAAAAAACTGGTTTATGATAATGCTTTGTTTTCATGTGGCCTCAAGTGTTCTTTGCAAAGATTCAGAGCCCCAAGGGCTTTAGGAATCATCTAATATAACATTTTAGTTTTACACGTGCAGAAAAAGACCTCTCTATTCCATAGGGTCTAACTTTGTGGAAAATGGAAAAATTGCTCCACAAGTCGGCTCAGAGGCGGTGGTAGCTTCTATGCATATATTCTGGGCAGGTTGTTAATAGGAGTAGGGCACAACCTGTACAGCTGATTATATGTGTGTGTATGTATATAAGAAGATGTTTGCTATATTTTTTTTGTTAGACTTCTCTACGTTTGAGGGAGATTAGATGCACAGTCTCTTTGCTGCTTACTGCCCTAGCTGTACTCTGAGACGTCTGTGATTTCTGATCCCTAGCATAGCCTGTTCTTTGCTTTTGCTTTTGCTTTCAATACAAAGTGGATACCTTTTGATTCAGCTCTTCACGTGGCCCTACTTCTTCTGGTTGCCTTGTTTGTGGTCAACTTTGGTTGACCATCCGAAAAAGCTGCAGGGTTCAGCTATCATGTCTCAATCACTAACTTACAACACAATTCAGCTGAGTGGCTGCAAGCTTTGTTTCAGCACTAGCAACACTCCACGAGTCTGGTTTTATTCCTTGAGTAAATTTTTCGCCTTGCTATTGTTGTTGATTTGGTTTCTAGGTGACCCTAATGAAAATGTTCAGGAAGCTGTGTGTGATATTGTTGACAGTTCCAAGTCTAACTGCTGCTTATTAGGATAGATGTCTGACTTTATCTGGTGCCTGATGATTTTGTTGTGGTTTAGTATTCCACTGACTGGATTGTATTATGCTGTTCATAACAGACACACAATTTGGTCTCTGCCTTCTGGGAACTAATGCCATCTAATTCACAGAGCTTGAAAGGGTGCAAGACCACCCTCAGAATGTCTGGAAAGATAGTGAAGTTTTCCTTAGCATTCTCAGCTTTTGAATCAGTTCCTTCTTTTCCCTCCTTGGTGGCCCATACCCTAATCTCACACCTTTCTTTCATACTAAAAAGAATAATGTTCCCCAAACATGGTCAAGGACTATCCCTACTGAAGTGAATAGAATTTTAACAGTGAGCTAATCTCAAACAGATAGGAATATGTTGTAATATTTGAATTTCAAATATCAATAACAGAGGAATAATTTTATACAATGGAGTCTTCTCTTTATTACTTACTAGTGGTCCATGTGACTATTGACCTTGATACGATTTTCTAATAAAAAGATTCACATTATGT
This sequence comes from Hippopotamus amphibius kiboko, assembly GCF_030028045.1. NCBI lineage: Eukaryota > Metazoa > Chordata > Mammalia > Artiodactyla > Hippopotamidae > Hippopotamus > Hippopotamus amphibius. The sequence continues at coordinate 63,333,037 of NC_080191.1, forward strand.
TACTTTGTGTATATTCTCTTAAGTAGCTTCTGTTAGAACAACTTGGTTTACTAAGAGTAGCGGAGGTTGCCAGTTGATCCATCTGTGTGTTAGTAATCATGTTCAGGTGACTAGACTAATATCAAATGAAGTTATCACAGCATCTGACTTGGGGTCAAGGATTATTTTTTCCAGCTTTATTGAGATATAGTTGATATAAAACATTGTGTAAGCTTAAGGCGAACAATGTGTTGATTTGATACACATGTATTGTGAAATGATTAAGGTATGCTTCAGATTATTTTTATGTTTTGAGCATACATGGCATGTATATCTCAGGAAAGAATATATGGGTCTCTTTAATTTACCTGAATGTTTTTAATTACCATATTGTATTAGTTATCAATTCCTATGTAACAAATTACTCCAAAACTTAGTGACTTAAAACAACAAACACTTGATCTATGACGGCTCAAAGAGGGTGAAGCAGCTGAGCTGTGGCAGACGGGAGGGAGTGAGAAACACACGGACGGTCTGCACCACAGCTCAGCGTTCCCAGACTGAGATGTTGATTCACAACTGAACAGAGGGTCCGGGAGCGGGAGTGTGGGAACCAGAGAGCTGGTTCAGGGTGAGAAACATTGTTGCCAGTAAGATGACGGACAGAGAGGACAGGAGGGAAGAGGTCCGTGGCAAGGAATGCCTGCCCCTGAGAGCTGCCTGGCCATGATGGCAGCTGGATGCTGCAGGCTCATGGGCGGGGGGGGAGGAGCCATGGGCATAGCCTCTCTCTCTCTTTCGGCACCTGCAGTGAGCAGTGGAGACACCCCTGTGGGCCACCTAAGGCACTAAGATTAACAGGGACCCTCAGGCCCTCGGGCAGGGTTAGTTTAAAACCCCTTGGAACGCTGGCAGCAGGGAGGCTGCCCAGAAAAAAGAAGCCCAGAGAGAGGCCCAACTTTGAGACATTCTGTTTACACCTGAGCCACTGGCACCGCCTTGGCAGCAGGCACCTCCAAGCCCAACTGAAATGACAGAGCGCCACTGCTCATTCACTCCCAGGGGAAGGAGCCACTATTGTACCCTCTCCCTCCCCACACACCAGTGCTTACAGAATAACAATAAAGGAAGCTCTGCTGGTCACAAAATAATACAAAAACCCCAAGGCGAGTAGGACACTTACAGCTGAGACTCTAAGGAAACAGAAATATTAGTATCAATTCTATTGAACTGGTTCATTCTGGGATCAGTTCCAGTTTTTCTTTTTTCTTTATTAATTACAATCTTAGTCCTAAGGGATCTGAAAGTTTTATAACATATTTTTGTATTCTATTTTTTATTCTATTTTTATTTTTAGCCTTTTTATATACTTCTATTTCTAGCTAAGTTTTTGGTAGTACAGACTATATATCTCTCCTACCTTCCTTTCATCTCTATCCTTTATACATTTCTATTCCCTTCTTTTTATTTACATATTTCCAGGTACAGTATGATCTTCTGTTTCCCTGTCTTCCATCCATTTTAGTTTATTTTATCTTAACATATAAGCAACACTATCGATCTGCTCAGACTCCTTGCTCTATTCTCCAGATGACACACCGCCTTGGTATTTAATATTAGGTTTTTTCTTTATCTTAGTTCTTAGTACAATTGTCTAATTTCATTCTGAGACTCTCCATTCTGTCTGCTGGTACTCTAGCTCTTTTTTATATTTGATCCTAGTTTTCAATACCTCCCTGGATTTGTGTTTGTAAGTGTAAGGTGTTATTTGTTTGCTAGTTTGTTTTTGCTTTTGTTTCTGTTTTGTCCTGTTTTTGTTTTCAATTTCTGTTGTTTCTCTCTTTGAATATCTGATAGCATACTGGGGTTCTTCTGTCAGGTCTTTCCAGAGCCTTATGTCCTAATGGATTCAGTAATTGTGTGTCTTACACATGCATGTGTTTCCTAGACTTAGTATTTATTTAACCCAACACTCAGACATTAGTCTGGGGCTTGGACAGTCTTCTATAAACCCCTTTGTCACTGGGAAAGGAACCCCAGAAATTTAGACTACCATGAGGAAACAGAGAAACACCATGCAGACAAAGGAGCAGGAAAAAACCCCACAAGACCAAATAAATGAAGAGGAAATAGGAAAAATGCCTGAAAAAGAATTCAGAGTAATGATAGTAAAAATGGTACAAAATCTCGATAACAAATAAAGTACAAGAAACAGTTCATAAGAACTCAGAAGAACTAAAGAGCAAACAAACGTAATGGACAACAAAATAACTGAAATCAAAAATACTATAGATAGTATAACCAGCAGAATGACTGAGGCAGAAGGACGAATAAGTGAGTTGGAAGATAGAATGGGGGAAATAACTGCCACAGAGCAAGAAAAAGGAAAAGGAATAAAAAGAATGGAAGACAGTCTCAGAGACCTCAGTGATAACATTAAGCGTACCAACATTCGAATCATAGGTGTCACAGAAGAAGAAGAGAAAAAGAAAGGGTCTGAGAAAATATTTGAAGAGGTTATAGTGAAAAATGTCCCCAACATGGGAAAGGAAATAATTCACCAAGTCCAAGAAGCACAGAGAGTCCCATACAGAATAAACCCAAGGACAAATACTCCAAGGCACATATTAATCAAACTAACAACAATTAAACACAAAGAAAAAATATTAAAAGCAGCAAGAGAAAAGCAACAAATAACATATAAGGGAAAACCCATAAGGATAACAGCTGACCTTTCTGCAGAAACCCTGCAGGCCAGAAGGGAATGGCAGGATATACTGAAAGTCCTGAAAGAGAGAAATCTACAGTCAAGAATACTCTACCCAGCAAGAATCTCATTCAGATTCAATGGAGAAATCAAAAGCTTTCCAGACAAGCAAAAGTGAAGAGAATTCAGCACCACCAAACCAGCCCTACAACAATTGCTAAAGGAACTTCTCTAAGTACGAAACACAAGAAAAGGAAAACACCTACAAATACAAACCCAAAACAATTAAGAAAATGGTAATCAGAACACACATGTCAATAATCACCTTAAATGTAAATGGATTAAATGCTCCAACCAAAAGACACAGACTGGCTAAATGGATACAAAAATAAGATCCTTTCATATGCTGCCTACAAGAAACCCACTTCAGACCAAGGGACACATATAGACTGAAAGTCAAGGGATGGAAAAAGATATTCCATGCAAATGGAAGTCAAAAGAAGGCTGGAGTAGCAATACTCATATCAGACAAATTAGACTTGAAAGTAAAGACTACTACAAGAGACAAGGAAGGACACTACATAATGATCAAGGGATCCATTCAAGAACAACATATCACAATGGTGAATATCTATGCCCCCAATATAGGAGCTCCTCAATACATAAGGCAAATGCTAACAGCTATAAAAGGGGACATCGACAGTAACACAATAATAGTGGGAGACTTGAACACCCCACTTACATCAATGGACAGATCATCCAAACAGAAAATAAATAAAGACACACAAGCTTTAAATGACACATTAGGCCATCTCAACTTAATTGATATTTATAGGACATTCCATCCCAAAACAACAGAATACACTTTCTTCTCAAATGCACATGGAACATTTTCCAGGATAGATCACATCTTGGGTCACATATCAAACCTCGGCAAATTCAAGAAAATTGAAATCATATCAAGCATCTTCTCAGACCACAATGCCATGAGACTAGATATCAATTACAGGAAAAAAACTGCAAAAAATACAATCACATGGAGGCTAAACAATTCACTCTTAAACAACCAAGGAATCACTAAAGAAATCAAAGAGGAAATCAAAAAATATCTAGAAACAAATGACAACGAAAACACAACAACCTAAAACCTATGGGATACAGCAAAAGCAGTTCTAAGACGGAAGTTTATAGCAATACAGTCCTACCTTAAGAAACAAGAAAATGATCGAATAAACAACCTAAGCTTACACCTAAAACAACTAGAGAAAGAAGAACAAAGAAACCCCAAAGTGAGCAGGAGGAAAGAAATCATAAAGATCAGAGCAGAAATAAATGAAAAGGAAAGGAAGGAAGCAATAGCAAAAATTAATAAAACTAAAAGCTGGTTCTTTGAGAAGATTAACAAAATTGATAAACCATTAGCCAGACTCATCAAGAAAAAAAGGGAGAGGATGTAAATCAACAGAATTAGAAATGAAAAAGGAGAAGTAACAACGGACATCACAGAAATACAAAAGATCATGAGAGACTACTACAAGCAACTATATGCCCATAAATTGGATAACCTGGAAGAAATGGATAAATTCTTAGAAAAATACAATCTTCCAAGACTGAACCAGGAAGAAATAGAAACCATGAACAGACCAATCACAAGTACGGAAATTGAGGCAGTGATTAAAAATCTCCCAACACACAAAAGCCCAGGGCCAGATGGATTCACAGGTGAATTCTATGAAACATTTAAAGAAGAGTTAACACCTATCCTTTTCAAACTCTTCCAAAATGTAGCAGAAGGAGGAACACTCCCAAACTCATTTTATGAGGCCACCATCACCCTGATAACAAAACCAGGCAAAGATGTCACAATAAAAGAAAATTACAGGCCAATATCACTGATGAATATAGATGCAAGAATCCTCAACAAAATACTAGCTAACAGAATCCAACAACACATTAAAAAAAAATCATACACCATGATCAAGTGGGGTTTATCCCTGGGATGCAAGGATTCTTCAATATAGGCAAATCAATCAACGTGATACATCATATCAACAAACTGAAGGATAAAAACCATATGATAATCTCAATAGATGCAGAAAAAGCTTCTGACAAAATTCAACATCCATTTATGATAAAAGCTCTTCAGAAAATGGGCATAGAAGGAAATTACCTCAATATAATAAAAGCCATATATGAGAAACCAATAGCTAATATCATTCTAAATGGTGAAAAACTGACAGCATTCCCTCTAAGAACAGGAACAAGTCAAGGGTGTTCACTCTCACCACTATTATTCAACATAGTTTTGGAAGTTTTAGCCACAGCAATCAGAACAGAAAAAGAAACAAAAGGAATCCAAATTGGAAAAGAAGTCAAATTGGCACTCTTTGCAGATGACATGATATTATACATAGAAAACCCTAAAGACTTGACCAGAAAACTGCTAGCACTAATTGATGAATTTAGTAAAGTAGTAGGATACAAAATTAATGCACAGATATCTCTTGCATTCCTATACACTAACAATGGAAGAGCAGAAAGAGAAATTAAGGAGACTCTCCCATTCACCACTGCAACAAAAAGAATAAAATACCTAGGAATAAACCTGCCTAAGGAGGAAAAAGATCTGTTTCCAGAAAACTTTAAGACACTGATGAAAGAAATCAAAGACGATACAAACAGAAGGAGGGACATACCATGTTCCTGGATTGGAAGAATCAACATCGTGAAAATGACTGTAATACCCAAAGCAATTTACAGATTCAATGCAATCCTGATCAAATTACCAATGGCATTTTTCACAGAACTAGAGCAAGAAATCTTACGATTTGTATGGAAATGCAAAAGACCCTGAATAGCCAAAGCAATCTTGAGAAGGAAAAATGGAGTTGGTGGGATCAGGCTTCCTGACTTCAAACTATACTACAAGGCCATAGTGATCAAGACAGTATGGTACTGGCACAAAAACAGAAAGGAAGATCAATGGAATAGAGTAGAGAACTCAGAGGTATGCCCAAACACATATGAGCACCTTATCTTTGACAAAGGAGGCACGAATATACAATGGAAAAAAGGCAGCCTCTTCAATAAGTGGTGCTGGGAAAATTGGACAGCAACATGTAAAAGAATGAAATTAGAACACTTCCTAACACCATACACAAAAATAAACTCCAAATGGATTAAAGACCTACATGTAAGGCCAGACAGTATAAAACTCCTAGAGGAAAACATAGGCAGAACACTCTATGACATACATCAAAGCAAGATCCTTTTTGACCCACCTCCTAGAATCATGGAAATAAAATCAAGAATAAACAAATGGGACCTCATGAAATTTAACAGCTTTTGCACAGCAAAAGAAACCATAAACAAGACAAGAAGACAACCCTCAGAATGGGAAAAAATAATTGCCTATGAAACAACGGACAAAGGATTAACCTCCAAAATATACAAGCAGCTCATGCAGCTTAATATCAAAAAAGCAAATAACCCAATCCACAAATGGGCAGAAGACCTAAATAGACATTTCTCCAGAGAAGACATACAGATGGCCAACAAACACATGAAAAGATGCTCAACATCACTAATCATTAGAGAAACGCAAGTCAAAGCCACAATGAGGTATCACCTTACACTAGCCAGAATGGCCATCATCAAAAAATCTAGAAACAACAAATGTTGGAGAGGGTGTGGAGAAAAGGGAACTCTCCTGCTCTGTTGGTGGGAATGTAAGTTGGTACAGCCACTATGGAAAACAGCATGGAGGCTCCTTAAAAAACTAAAAAGAGAACTACCATATGATCCAGTAATGCCTCTCCTGGGTATATACCGAGAGAAAACCATAATCCAAAAAGAAACATGTACCATAATGTTTATTGCAGCACTATTTACAATAGCCAGGACATGGAAGCAACCTAAATGCCCATCAACAAATGAATGGATAAAGAAGAGGTGGCATATATATGCAATGGAATATTATTCAGCTATAAAAAGGAATGAGATGGAGCTATATGTAATGATGTGGATCGACCTAGAGTCTGTCATACAGAGTGAAGTAAGTTAGAAAGAGGAAGACAAATATTGTATGCTAACTCATATATACGGAATCTAAAAATGGTACTGATGAACTCAGTGACAAGACAAGAATAAGGATGCTGATGCCGAGAATGGACTGGAGATCTCGAGGTTTAGCAGGGTGGGGGGTGAAGGAGAAGCTGAGATGAAGTGAGAGAGTAGCATAGACATATATATACTACCAATGTAAAATAGATAGCCAGTGGGAAGTTGCTGTATAACAAATGGAGTTCACCTCGATGATGGATAATGCCTTGGAGGATTGGGATGGGGAGGGTGGGGGGGACTTGAGGGAGGGAGGGAATACCTGGTTATGTGTATAAATACAGATGATTGACTTTGAAAACAACAACAAACACTTATTAAATCAGTTTCTGTAATTCATGGGTTTGAGAGCAGCTTAGCTGAGGTATAGAATTTGTCATGAGTCTATGGCCCAGATGTCAGCTGGGGCTGCCTCATCTGAAGGTTTGACTGTTGCTGGAGGATCCACTTCTAAGACGTCTCACTCATGTGGCTTTTTGTTGGAGGCCTTAGTTGCTTGCCATATGGGATCCTTGAGTGTTCTTAAAACATAACAGCTGTCTTCCCTCAGAGCAAGTGGTCCAAGAGAAAGAACAGGAGGACCCTCAATGACTTTTATGACCTAGTTGTAGTGCATCAATTCTGCCATATTCTATTTCCTAGGCATTAATCACTAAATTTAGCTCATGTGCCAAGAGAGGGGAATTAAGCTCTAGCTCTTGAAGAGAGGAGTATAAAAGAATTGTGGACATATTTTAAAACCACCACAGAAATGGAAAAGACAGGAAGAGGGTGCTGAAGAAATCATCGAGTATAACAGAGCCACTAAGCATCCAACTTTGTTTTGAGAGGTTTCTTTCTCTATTTCTTCTACTACCTGGGAATTATCTTCTCTTGACTTCTGGAGTGACTGCTCTGTATCTGATTGATATATGTCTATTCTTGATAAAGTCTAAACAAATTTTTAGGTTAAGTGAACCCACAGAAATTATATGTTTATTCTTTCATTCTAGAGCATCATTTGACCTTCTTGTTGGCACAGAGTTTCAACTGAGGCTTCAAAGCTGGGATTTCAAGTGGTCTCTTATTCTGAAGACCAGTGCTGACATTTCTATGGAACTTGCTAAAAGGCAAATTAAAAGTGATCTTATGACCCTTAGCCCATGTTACATGAGATGATAAAAGTAGAGCAGAGGGATCTGACGGAGGAGGAGGAAGATGCATTAAAAAGGATTGTTGGTCTAGCCAGTAGGGAGCTATTTTTCTCTGACTCAAGCTAAGTGGGGTGGGTGCCTTCTTTGAGGGCGATAGGAAACTTGGGGTGAAGGGAAACTGACCTCTTACCCCTGGCTGGTTTCTGGCTGACCTTCAGAAATGAGTGGGTCACCAGAGTGGAGTGGATTAGCAAGTTCTTGGGTGAGGTTGATCCATTTGCCCTGGTTTCAGTAGGCAGCAGGCATGTGTCTGATTTTCATCCAGAAAAATCTGAAATGTGAGAAGCTGCCTGGGCTTGCTGCTGAAAATCCAGTGAGGAGAAAACTATAGTCAGAGCAACTAACTCCAGTAGTGGGAGGGCAGGAGTGTGTTTTCTCAAGTCAGAGAGGGCACTGTGGAAGGAAGCAAATGCAGAGCCCTGTAGAGACGATGTCTAATGGGGGGAAGGTGAACCACAGTGGAGGGTGTATAGGGTGTCACCAGGAATGTGAAGTTATCCAGAGAGAATACTGCCCACATTTGCCAATGGTGTAGTGTTGACGGTTTCTAGGGGGGACCCCCAAAAAAATCCCTTGTGTGAGGGAGCTAACATTTGGGCGTCTTCTGTGACAGAGTGTTTCCAACAGCCCATACCACATAACCAATAACGCATGGCACCTACTAATTTGAAATAGATTTTTCCCTTTTAATTTCCATCCCCCTTCCCATCTCCAATTTGGCTGAGCCAGAAGCAGCATAGTGCGTCAGGGATGAAGATGGATCAGCAAGGTAGGGACATGGTGAAAGAGCAAGCCATGCCCTTGCTTCCAGCTGCCATGAAATCACAAATCAGGTTTAAGTGAGGGTGGAGAGGATAAGTTTAAAAATTGGGTGAAAATGGTTGCTTTGAGTTAGATTAAATTGGAAAGGAGATGGAAAAGGAGACTGTTCCAATGCCTGAAATTAATCAGAAAGCTATGGATTCTGCCTGAGATATGGCCAAGAGGTAGGGAAGGAAAATAAGACAGAATAGGTTTGAAGACAGCTATGTGAAAAAATAAGAATGTTTCCTACTTATACTCTTTGGTCCATTCAATACATTGGTTGCACAAGAGCTTGTTGAGCACAATATTTTAAATCAATGTCCTGTGGCATGCTGGATGCCTTCCCAGGTGTTCATCAAATGATGATAAATGGCAATAATGTATCTCTATTCCCACTGAGTAATCATCCTGTGTAGTCTGTGGAATGAAATGGTAAATCAAGAGAGTCATTCAAAGTGATACTGAGGGGAAGCCAGCTATGAATAAGAGGGAAGAGGACTAGCATAACGTTGACTAACCACCAATGAGAGGTTGCACATGCACTGGAGTGAACTAAGTGTTGCCTCACCAGTCAGCAGTGAACAGATCGGAGCAGATATAGCAATAAATGGTGACAAGTAAATAGGCAGTGCTATCAATACTTTTCTAGACACCATAAACACTAATAATTGCACTGTGGTTATCTCTGATTTATCTTGGAATTATTTAGACTCTTTTAATCCCTTCCATTCTATTACCATAAACTCCTAGTATTTGAAAGTGCACGTGGAACCACTGTGGTAGATAACAAAGGTCAAGTGATGTCCAAAGTCAAGTGATGTCCAAGAGGAAAGTCCATTTAAAAAACCATGATGATGAGACGGCGTTGGACACCAGAGGGGGCTGCGGGGAGCCTGACATAGCTGGTAGGGAGGCATCTATGACGGCTCAAAGAGGGTGAAGCGGTGGAGCTGTGGCAGACGGGAGGGAGTGAGAAACATACGGAGGGTCCGCGGCGCGGCTCAGCGTTCCCGGACCGAGACATCGATCCGCGGCTGAACCGAGGGTCCAGGAGCGGGAGCGTGGGAACCGGAGAGCTGGTTCAGGGTGAGAAACATTGTTGCTGGTGGGGTGACGGACCGGGAGGACGGGAGGGAGGAGGTCCTTGGAGAGGAGTGCCCATCCCTGAGAGCTGCCCGGCCATGATGACGGCTGGAGGCTGCAGGCTCACGGGCGGGAGGGAGGAGCCGCGCGTGTAGCCTCTCTCTCTCTTTCGGTGCCTCTGCAGCAGGCAGTGGAGAGACACCCTGCGGGCCACCTAAGGCGCTCAGGGATAACAAGCATCCTCAGGCACTCAGGTGGGGCTAGGTTAAAACCCCTTGCAACGCCAGCAGCAGGGAGGCTGCCAAAAGAAAAAAAAAAAAAAAAAACAACAACAGCATCAAAAAGAAAAAAACCCCGTGAGAGGCCCAAATCTAAGACTTTCTGTGTACGCCTGAGCCACCAGCGCCCTCTGCAACAGGCACCTCCAAGCCTGACTGAAACAACAGTGCGCCATTGCTCACTCACTCCCAGGAGAAGGAGCCACTATTGTACCCTCTCCCTCCCCACACACCGACGCTTACAGACGAACAATAAAAGAACCTCTGCTGGTCACAGAATAATGCAAAAAAACCCAAGGCAAGGAGAAGGACACTTACAGCTGAGACACTAAGGAAACAGAAATAGTAGTATCAATACCTATTGAACTGGTCCATTCTGGGATCAGTTCTGGATTTTTTTTTTTTCTTTTTCTCTCTCTCCTTTTTTTTTTTTTGTTTTTTTTTGTTTTTGTTTTTGTTTTTTTTTTTGTTTTTTGTTTTCTTTATTAAATATGATCTTAGCCCTAAGGGATCTACAAGTTTTATAACATAATTTTTTAATGATATTTTTTATTCTTTTTTTTTTTTTTTTGCCTTTTTATATACTTCTATACCTAGCTAAGTTTTTGGTAGTATGGACAATATATCTCTCATACTTTCCTTTCATCCCTATCTTTTATACATTTCTATTCCTTTCTTTTTATTTGCATATTTCCAACCACACTATGCTCTTCTGTTCCCCTTTCTTCCAGCCATTTTAAGTTTATTTTATCTTAACATACTTATAAGCAACACTATTGGTCTGCTCAGACTCCTTGCTCTATTCTCCAGATGACGCACTGCCTTGGTATTTAATATTAGGCTTTTGTCTTTATCTTAGTTCTTAGTACAGTTGTCTAATTACATTCTGAGAATCTCCATTCTCTCTGGTGGTACTCTAGCTCTTTTCTATATTTGATCCTAGCTTACAAAATCTCCCTGGATTAATGTTTGTATGTGTAAGGTGTTATTTGTTTGTTTGTTTGCTTTTGCTTTTGTCTCTAATTTGTTCTGTTTCAGTTGTCAATTTCTGTTGGGTTTCTCTTTGACTATCTGATAGCATACTGGGGTTCTGTCAGGTCTTTCCAGAGCCTTATGTCCTAACGGATTCAGTAATTGTGTGTCTTATACGTGTATGTGTTTCCTAGACTTAATATTCGTTTAATCCAATACTTGGACATTAGTCTGAGGCTTGGACAGTCTTCTATAAACACCTCTATTGCCAGGACAAGCAACCCCAAAAGTTTGGACAACCATGAGGAAACAAAGAAACACCATGCAGGCAAAGGAGCAGGAAAAAAACCCACAGGACCAAATAAATGAGGAGGAAAGAGGAAAAATGCCTGAAAAAGAATTTAGAGTAATGATAGTAAAAATGATACAAAATCTCGATAACAAAATAGAGAAAGTACAAGAAACAGTTCATAAGAACTCAGAAAAACAAACAGCAATGGATAACAAAATAACTGAAATTAAAAATACTCTAGATGCTCTAACCAGCAGAATGACTGAGGCAGAAGAACGAATAAGTGAGTTGGAAGATAGAATGGGGGAAATAACTGCCACAGAGCAGGAAAAAGAAAAAAGAATAAAAAGATTAGAAGACAGTCTCAGAGACCTCAGTGATAACCTTAAACGTACCAACATTTGAATTATAGGCATCCCAGAAGAAGAAGAAAACAAGAAAGGGTCTGAGAAAATATTTGAAGAGGTTCTAGTGGAAAACTTCCCCAACATGGGAAAGGAAATAATTCACCAAGTCCAAGAAGCACAGAGAGTCCCATACAGAATAAATCCAAGGAGAAATACACCAAGGCACATATTAATCAAACTAACAACAATTAAACACAAAGAAAAAATATTAAAAGCAGCAAGAGAAAAGCAACAGACAACATATAAGGGAAAACCCATCAGGATAACAGCCGACCTATCTACAGAAACTCTGCAGGCCAGAAGGGAATGGCAGGATATACTGAAAGTCCTGAAAGAGAGAAACCTACAGCTAAGAATACTCTACCCAGCAAGAATCTCATTCAGATTTGAGGGAGAAATCAAAAGCTTTCCAGACAAGCAAAAGTTAAGAGAATTCAGCACCACCAAACCAGCCTCACAACAAGTGCTAAAGGAACTTCTCTAAGTACGAAACACAAGAAAAGGAAAACACCTACAAATACAAACCCAAAACAATTAAGAAAATGGTAATCAGAACACACATGTCAATAATCACCTTAAATGTAAATGGATTAAATGCTCCAACCAAAAGACACAGACTGGCTGAATGGATACAAAAACAAGACCCTTCTATATGCTGCCTACAAGAAACCCACTTCAGACCAAGGGACACATATAGACTGAAAGTCAAGGGATGGAAAAAGATATTCCATGCAAATGGAAGTCCAAAGAAAGCTGGAGTAGCAATACTCATATCAGACAAATTAGACTTGAAAGTAAAGACTATTACAAGAGACAAGGAAGGACACTACATAATGATCAAGGGATCCATTCAAGAACAACATATCACAATGGTGAATATCTATGCCCCCAATATAGGAGCACCTCAATACATAAGGCAAATGCTAACAGCTATAAAAGGGGACATCGACAGTAACACAATAATAGTGGGAGACTTGAACACCCCACTTACATCAATGGACAGATCATCCAAACAGAAAATAAATAAAGACTCACAAGCTCTAAATGACACATTAGACCATCTCAACTTAATTGATATTTATAGGACATTCCATCCAAAAACGACAGACTACACTTTCTTCTCAAGTGCACACGGAACATTTTCCAGGATAGATCACATCTTGGGTCACAAATCAAACCTCAGCAAATTCAAGAAAATTGAAATCATATCAAGCATCTTCTTAGACCACAACGCCATGAGACTAGATATCAATTACAGGAAAAAAACTGCAAAAAATACAATCACATGGAGGCTAAACAATTCACTCTTAAACAACCAAGGAATCACTAAAGAAATCAAAGAGGAAATCAAAAACTATCTAGAAACAAATGACAATGAAAACACAACAACCCAAAACCTATGGGACGCAGCAAAAGCAGTTCTAAGAGGGAAATTTATAGCAATACAGTCCTACCTTAAGAAACAAGAAAATGATCGAATAAACAACCTAAGCTTACACCTAAAACAACTAGAGAAAGAAGAACAAAGAAACCCCAAAGTGAGCAGAAGGAAAGAAATCATAAAGATCAGAGCAGAAATAAATGAAAAAGAAAGGAAAGAAACCATAAGAAAAATAAATAAAACTAAAAGCTGGTTCTTTGAGAAGATTAACAAAATTGATAAACCATTAGCCAGACTCATCAAGAAAAAAAGGGAGAAGATGCAAATCAACAGAATTAGAAATGAAAAGGGAGAAGTCACAACGGACACCTCAGAAATACAAAACATCATGAGAGGCTACTACAAGCAACTATATGCTAATCAATTGGATAACCTGGAAGAAATGGATAAATTCTTAGAAAAATACAATTTTCCAAGACTGAACCAGGAAGAAATAGAAACTATGAACAGACCAATCACAAGTATGGAAATTGAGGCAGTGATTAAAAATCTCCCAACACACAAAAGCCCAGGACCAGATGGGTTCACGGGCGAATTCTATCAAACATTTTGAGAAGAGTTAACACCTATCCTTCTCAAACTCTTCCAAAATATTGCAGAAGGCAGAGCACTCCCAATCTCATTATACGAGGCCACCATCACCCTGATACCAAAACCAGGCAAAGATGTCACAAAAAAAGAAAACTACAGACCAATATCACTGATGAATATAGATGCAAAAATCCTCAACAAAATACTAGCTAACAGAATCCAACAGCACATTAAAAAAATCATACACCATGATCAAGTGGGGTTTATCCCTGGGATGCAAGGATTCTTCTATATACGCAAATCAATCAACGTGATACATCATATCAACAAACTGAAGGATAAAAACCATATGATCATTTCAATAGATGCAGAAAAAGCTTTTGACAAAGTTCAACATCCATTTATGATAAAAGCTCTCCAGAAAATGGGCATAAAAGGAAATTACCTCAACATAATAAAGGCCATATATGACAAACGAAAAGCCAACATCATTCTCAATGGGGAAAAACTGGAAGAATTCCCTCTAAGAACAGGAACAAGACAAGGGTGTCCACTCTCACCACTATTA